>NC_065590.1:54898849-55201880 GCF_024542745.1 Macaca thibetana thibetana
TAAAGTAAACAACCCAGGTGAAAATCAAAAAGCAAAATTTACATCATAAGGTATGGAAAGAAAAAGTCTGGTGTGCTATAGAGAAATTAAAATGGATTTAATTGTCAATTAAACATAAAATTATGGAGATTATAAAGGCCTTTTAAATGCACACACACACACACATATACATACACACAAAGATCCTATAGCTTTTATTTCAGAACCTTAGACATGAGATAAATACAAATTCAACAGCTTGCAAATAAAAACCTTTTGAATCCAAACAGTGTTTTTTGTCTTAATAAAAAAATAGTAACAGCAGATTTAAAGCAGGCAGAAAAAAACAGAGAGAAAGAGAACTTAGGAATACTACAGTTTGCAGGATGGCCTTAGGGCCTTTTTTCCCTTAATATAAATGTGCATAAAGACCATATTACTTCCATTTTACATAAACTCTGGCAAGTAGAGGTACCATAAAGCCTATGAAGTGCTCGAAAGGAGGTCGTTCTTGTTTACTCCTCATTCTTAAGATTATTTGTTTCCCTCTTTTTTTCTTAAAAGGAGGAACTGAGCTGTGGCCTAGGATTTTTGTGTGATGGATTGATGGGTGCTGCTTGTGGGAAGGACTCCACAGTTTGTCACCACTAAGTTGTTTCCCCCCTCTTATGTGTCTCAGTTTGTCTCTCCAGAAGTCTTTGACCTCTGAGAGGTCTCATGACATCAGATGATTAGCCCTTATATGAATTTCCTGGATGAGCCTTTTTAAAAAATTATTTTTGTTGGGGATTTCTCAGTAGGGTTGCTGCATGTCATGGGGAATCAACCCCCTACACACTGCCACAAGCCTCCTGGTAACTCAGGGGTGCTTTTCAGCTAGGTGGAGCACAATGCCCTTTCTCTTTGGAGCTGAGAAAATTCAGTCACTCATTTACTTATGAAAACAACAGTTCAGTTCCTCAAACAAATGCACACAGACAAGCCAAATCAGGATTAATTTTGGGAAAAACAGCGATAGAGAAGACCCTTTAGAATGCATCTCCGAACTAGAATTAGGATCCTTAAACAGGAAATTCCTAGGAGAAAAAAAAAAAAAGTAAACTTCCTGTAAACTGTGCTTCTGTAAACCATACTCATACTCAGCCACGTACTCAGCTCCTGTAAACCATACTCAACCATATTCAAGACAGGAAAACTTGAAAGAGAGGTGGGACAACTTGAAGCAGGGAGGGGGCTTCCAGGTTATAGGTAGGTAAGAGACAAATGGTTGCATTCTTTTGAGTTTCTGATTAGCCTCTCCAAAGGAAGCAATCAGATATGCAATTATCTCAGTGAGCAGAAGGGTGACTTTAAATAGAATTGGAGGCAGTTTTGCCCTAAGCAGTTCCCAGTTTGATTTTCCCTTTGGCTTAGTGATTTTGGGGAACCAAGATTTATTTTCCTTTCACAGCAGCATTATCCTAATAGTAAACCAAACACATCACAAGAAAACTACTGATCAGTATGTCTATGGGCAAACAAATAACTACTTTCACAAAGTATTAGTGATATAAGAGTTCAGAAGAAATTAGTTTGGCAGACAGTGAGGGTATGAGGTCCTTGGTAAGGTTTTCCTTTTAATAAAAAGCAGCTCCAAAATCATTTTTTTTCCCTAAGAAAGAGCAGCCTGTAAAATCAAGCTGCAGACATAGACAAAAATAGCCAGTAGCTTGGATGGCTGAATGCCAGCAGCCATGCCAATAGGAAAAGGCTATCTGGGTCTAGGCATGCTCAAAATGGTGGCTCCATCTTCTCTTCTCTTTGCTAGCCACATGTACCATGAGGAGCAGACAACATAGCATCAGCCAAGTGAAAAGCCCATTTGCAGAATAAGATTAGGGTGGGGTGGCCAGTTTCCCCGAATACTATAAAAAGGTCACACCTGGTCCAACCAATCTGTGGGCCCTATGTAAATCAGACACAGCCTCCTCAAGCCTGCCTATGAAATCTGGTGCACTTGGCTGTGGGCTGGATTTTCCTTTTGGAACTCCCTCTCTCTTGTGAGGGAGAGAGATGTCCTCTTTTCTCGTTCTTTTGCCTATTAAACCTCTGCTCCTAAACTCACTCCTTGTGTGTGTCCTTGTCCTTTAATCTTCTTTGTGTGAGATCATGAACCCCAGGTATTTACTCCAGAAAACAAGACCACTTCATTAGTAAAACAACTACAGCAATATATGAAAGAATCATACACCATGACAAAGTAAGGTTTATCTCAGAAATATAAGACTGGTTTAATATTCAATAATCTATCACTGTAAGTTATCTCATTAAAAGGCTAAAGTAGAAGACCAACATGTTCATCTCAATACATGAAGAAAAATATTTTATATTATTTAAGATACATTCAAGACAAAAATTTTCAATGAACTAGAAACTAAATTCCCTCAACTACGAATTGAATGCTCTCAAATTGATAAAATGTGTCTACAAAATAAACTTGTAGCTCATCTTATACTTAAAGATAAAAGAATGAAATACTTTCTCCCTGAGTTCAGAAATAAGAATGCCCTCTCTTCATTTGTGTTCAACCTCCTATGGAAGTCTTAGCAAGTAAACTACGGCAGGAAAAAGAAATAAAATCATCAAGATTGAAAAGGAAAGGATATAATTGGCTCTACAAAGATATTATTGTCTACATAGAGAAATTTATAAAAATAACTACTAGATTAGATTTTGTAGAATACAAACTTTGTAGAATACAAGGCCAATATTACAAAAGGATTTGTATTTTTATATCTTTGCAGTAGACAACTGGAAATGTAAATGTAAATGTGTATGGGTATATGCATATATATGCATAGGGGTAGAAAGGAGATGATCCATTTCCTCATTATAAAGGCTATGGCCAACACCCCTGTAACAAAAGACAGGTTAATAAGAGAAAAGCATAATACATTTACTAATATACATAAACACAGGAGCCATACAAGAAATACGAAAACTCAAAAAAGGGCCAGATGGTTGATACTTAGTTACCTCTTCACTGGGAAGAAGAAAGTGGGGAGGGGTTGCTATAAATGAATGAGCCTGAATACCAGACAGTGGCTTGCAAATGATCCCTTTTGGACAATGAATGGCTAGCAAGGACAGACAATAGCTTGTGGACAAATTATAGGTGAGAGACAGGTATACTGAGAACCGAGGTTGTCTTATTATGTACATACAGTCTTCCAGGTAATCTCTCTCATGCTCAGAAGACTAGAAGAGAAGTCTGTCTGGGTATGGTGTCCTGGGCATAGAGACTTTTAGTCCTTTGTCCTATGGTAAATCTTTCCTGATTATTTAATGAGATTTCTAGGGAGGGAGTTATAAGAAAATTGTATTTCTTTTAGGCATTTTCTCAGTCAAATAAGAAAACTAGAAGCAGCCCCTCCCAGTGCTTTGGCAAAACAAGAGGAACAGAAAGACAAGGAGATGGGGGAAGGTCAGAGAGAGAACTTGAGGCTTCTACTTTAGTTCAGCATGTCAAAGCACCATATTTTGAGATATTATGTCTGAGTCCCAATTTTATCTATCTATCTATCTACCTACACACATATACATATATATAATTATCTAATGTAATAAGTATTATAATTATAATTTAAATAACTCACCAAACACAAAATACTTATGTGAAAATATAACAAATATGTATAGGATCTGTAGGCTGAAAACTACAAACCACGATGAGAAAAACCAAGGAATGACCAAATAAGAAAAGAGATATATCCTATCCTGGATCAGAAGAATCAACCCAATCCCAATCAAAATTCTAGCAGAATATTATGCAGATATTAATAAGCTTATTCTAAGATTAATATAACAAAGGGAATAGAATAGCTAAAATAAATTGAAAAGGAGAATAAAGCTGAAGGATTTATATTAATTTTAATACTTAATAAAAATTACAATAATCAAGACAGTATAACATTGGAGAAAGGAAAGACATGTTGGTCAATGGTATAGAATACAGCCCAGAAATAGGTTCATGCTTATATTGTCAAATGATTTTTGACAAAGTTGCAAAGCTAAATCGATGGAGACAGGACAGTCTTTTCAACAAATGTTGCTGAAAAAATAGGGCATCCATATCATAAAAATGAACCTCATTTCATAATTCACACTGCATCTCAAACTTAACTCAAAATGAGTTAAGTGTAAATCCTAAATATAAGTTGTAAAGTTATAAAACTTCTAGAAGGAAATACAGGATAAAATCTTTGTAAACTTGAATTAGACAGAGTTAGGCAATGACTGAATCACAATCTATTAAAAGCTGATAAATCAAAAGTTGACATATATTTTTGCTCTGTGCCAAGCCATAAAACAAGAGAAGATATTTGTAAATCATTTACCTGGTAGGCAACTCCTATCCAGAAAATTAGAAGAATATTGAAAACTTCATGTTAATAAAGTATCTCTAATAAAAAATAGACAAAACATTTGAGTAGGTATTTCACCAAAAAGCTATTCTGATGACAAGTAAGATTTTCATTATGAATATAAATAGCATAAAATAAAACCTGACAATACCAAGTGCTGACAAGGCTGTAGAGCAAAGGTAACTGTTATTAATTGCTGTTGGGTAAACAACATCTTAAATAGCCAGTTTGAAAAAGGGTTTGGCAATGTTTTAGATTTACACATACAGCTACTAATAGCTTAGCAATTCCATTCCCAGTTATTTACCCAAAATAAATGAAAACTTATGCTTTTTATAAAAAAACTTTATGTATATGTTCACAGTAATTTTATTCAAAGTTGCCCAAGCTAGAAACCATGCAAATGTCTTTTATCAGTTAAATGGATTTCTGATAGATGCATGCAACAGATTAGTACTTAGCAATACAAATACACAAACTACTACAATAAGCAACCTGATGGATAATTATGAAATGCATTATGTTAAGAAACAGAAGCAAAAATCAAAGATTACATTCTGTCTGATTCCTTTTATAAGAGACTCTAAAAATAATTATAATTATAGAACATTTAAAGGTCAGTTATTGCAAAGGATGGGGAATGGGGATGAGTCACTACAGTGATATGAGAGAATTTTGAGGGGTGATGGAACGGCTTTATATCTTGATTATTGAGGTAGTTATGTGACTATATGCCTTTTGCAAAATCGTAAGAATTTATGTCAAAACGTGACTTATTGTATATTAATAAAACATGAATGAAATGAATAAAAAACTGACCTACATTTTAATGTTAAGAAGCTAAAAAAAGAGAAGAAAAATTAATTGAAAATAAATAGAAGGAAATCATAATAAATATAAGAGAAAAACAATAAATAGAAAAACAAAAGAAAATCAAGCAAAAACAATTCAAAGGCTGACATTTTAAAAGATTAATAAAACTGACAAAATATTCAATGGACATATTACAGTAAAATGAGATGGGAATCGACAGAGAGAGGACAGACAGAGAGAGAGAGAGAAAGAGACAGCATGAGTACAAAAACTGTTATGAGGAGTTGAATAGGGGCTATCACTACATAGCCTAGGGATATTAAAAAGATAAAAAAATCATAAACAAGTTTATACTAATAAATGTAAAACATTAAAGTCATACCAATAGATTGAAAACATAATTCCTTGAAAGATACACTTTACTAAATTTGACAGAAGAAATATAAAATATGAATACCCCTAATTTACTAAGTAAATTAAATTCATAATTAAAAACTTTATTATAAAGAAAACTTCAGGTGGATTCACTGGAGAATTTTATCAAACTTTTAACTAGAATATAATAATAATGATATTGTGCAGCATCTGTTAGAAAATACAGGAGGTTGGCCGGGCGCGGTGGCTCACGCCTGTAATCCCAGCACTTTGGAAGGCCGAGGCGGGCGGATCACAAGGCCAGGAGATCGAGACCATGGTGAAACCCCGTCTCTACTAAAAATAGAAAAAAATTAGCCGGGCGCAGTGGCGGGCGCCTGTAGTCCCAGCTACTCGGGAGGCTGAGGCCGGAGAATGGCGTGAACCCGGGAGGCGGAGCTTGCAGTGAGCCGAGATTGCGCCACTGCACTCCAGCCTGGGTGACAGAGCGAGACTCCGTCTCAAAAAAAAAAAAAAAAAAAAAAAAAGAAAATACAGGAGGTAACACTTCACAGTTTATTTTATGAGGCTAACAACCCTGGTATCAAACTTGACTGTAAAATTAAAGAAAATAATATTATAGACCAATATCCTTAATATAAATAGATTCCTTAATCCTTAAACAATATTATCATATCAAGTAGAGTTATATGTAAAAGAAACAAGAACAAGACATCATGACAAAATGAGGTTAACTTCAGCAATATAAGCTTAATTTAACATTGAAAATAATTTGAGTAATTCACCATAATAACAAAATGAAGTTGAAATACCAAGTGATCATCTCAAAAGATTCAAAAATATTTTCAACAAAATTCAAAATCTTAGTTTGGATGGCACTGAACAGTTCAGTATTAAATATGTTATAGCTCTGACTTTTCCACAGATGTCTTTTACGTGATTTGGAAATTTTGCTTTTATATCTAGTGTTTTGAAAGGTTATATTATGAAAATGTATTCAATTAAATACAACTATGACATTTGTATATCTCGTAGCAGTGTGCCCTTATAGGTTAAAGAACAGCAGGGAGAAAAATAAATGCAAAGTTTTTCAAAAGGTCTGTTTCAAATAAAGATTAGTGCTGTCCAATAGAACTAACTTTCTGCAATGATGTAAATGTTGTATAATAAGCACTGTTCAATATGGTAGCTGCTAGCCATTGGGGATTATTGAGCCACTGAAATATAGCTAATGAATTTAAGAAATGGAATTTCAAATTTAATTTAATTTGATTTAAATTCAATCCAATTTTATTTTTTAGTAAGTAAAGATTGTGAAAATCAAAATATGTTTGTATTTATAATAAATTCCCTCTGAAATTGTTCATACCATATGTCACACTGTCAAATGTGGCCTTTGATCACCATGCTCCATATACCACTTTATAATTTCTCTCCATATAGACCACCATGAAATAGTAAAAAGAACAAATTAGATTTCCACACATGTACATATATACCCACACATAACATGTGTAACTTATGTTAGAGAAATATTAGGTATTTTGTTTCTTTATGTTTAGCTGAACTTTTTTTTTTTTTTTTTTTTTTTGAGACGGAGTCTCGCTTTTTTCGCCCAGGCTGGAGTTCAGTGGCACCATCTTGGATGACTGCAAGCTCCACCTCCTGGGTTCACGCCATTCTCCTGCCTCAGCCTCCGAGTAGCTGGGACTACAGGCACGCACCACCTCGCCCGGCTAATTTTTTGTATTTTTAGTAGAGATGGGGTTTCACCATGTTAGCCAGGATGGTCTCGATCTCCTGACCTTGTGATCCGGCCACCTCGGCCTCCCAAAGTGCTGGGATTACAGGCATGCGCCACCGCGCTCGGCTTTAGCTGCACATTTAAAAAATATTAGATTTGCTTTAGTCAAAATAAAAGCAAAATATTTTTTAAACTTTGCCTTATACAACACTTTGCTGATTCCAAGGTGCATCTATGTTCTTACTGATCTTACTAAAGAAAAACAAAATTATATAAACAAAATGGCATTTCAAGAAAAGTGCTTGGTAAACCCCATATTTCTGCTATCAATACTTTTTGTTCCAGTAGAACCTTCCTTTGGTAATCAAAAGTCAAATCAAAATCATCTGAACCTGTTCGTTTAAAAAGTAATCAACAATGTCATACTGTTACTACTTTTTATTTATTTTTCCGACTTTATTATAATATTTCCCCAAGTTGAAAACAGCACATCTGCAAAATCTGTAACATTTCCCCTTGCTTACTGCATAAAGCAAGTGAATGCTTCAAAATATATGCTGCGCAATCCCCAGATGCTTCCTTCAATGCATCCTATTTTGTATTAGGTTTCAAAAAGGTCATCAGTCTACGAGAGAAAGCTTTCCTGATTTTCTTGTCTTGACTTGGCATTAGCAGTCACACTGTCAAATGTGGCCTTTGGAGAGAGTTTTGACCTAGTAGAAAACAGGCTGGTCTGAAACAGAAAAGAAATCTTTTCTCTGCCTACTTCTCTGAAAGACTCTTTACCTGTCAATTTTTTACTTTCATTTAGAAAAATAATTAACAATGAAGTGAATATATTCATTCAGCAATTACAGTCATTATGCAAACTCATAAATTTAAAATAATTAGAACTTACCTCTTGCTTTAGTCTACTCTATTGTTCATTTGAGGGTTCTATTTGAGGGTGATAAAAAAGGAAGCATTGGAATAGAAGAAAAGACAAGCCAAACATTCAGGTTTGCATTCTGTGTCCTCTGTTCATATTAAAAATGAGATCATCACCATTTTGAAAACCTTGGTTTTGAAAAACTATTATATAAAATAGGTAAGTGGTGAGTATTATTAAGGAAATGATCTCCGTGTAAAGCTGATACCTTATGAACAATTTTTTTGTTTGCTTGTCTTCGGTTTGTTTGCTTCAATAATGAAAGTGTTTCTCCATTTTTTCTAAATAGGTTTTTTTCCTTCTCAACTTTTATCTAAATAGGTTTTTATTCTTAGATTTGGTATGAAAACTCATAAACATATTTTACAATAATATTTTTCTACTCTTTTGTATATATTATATTTACAAAAATATAAAATTGATAATATACTGATGAGAGTAGATACAAGAGAGAATAGGTAGAGAGAAAAGGAAAGAGTAAGTATTGGCAACTTTTATGAAGAGCTTTTCTATAAAGGTGAGCAAATTAGTGAGACTATAATGGGATTATGAGATCTTTATTTTAAATGTTGAGAGTCTATACTGTGTTTAATATTAATGAGAATAATAAAGTAGAAAGTAAAAGAATTACACTAAAGGTGAGATGAGGGAGGAACAAGGTCCTGGAGAAGGCGAGAATGGATAGATCCTATCTACAGATCCTGCTGCAAAAATGGAGGATTTGATTCTAGATGGTTGCATGACACAGCTTCTTCATTTAAACAGAGAGAAGGTTAAAATATGTGCGTTCAGATTTGGGTTGGCTAACAGATGTACAATGTTAGTTATGTAGAGGTCTTATGCAGATAAACACCAGCAATGAAAAGAGTAGAAGAAATACTGGAGGTTTTCAGAAACGGAGAGATATCAAATAATCTTAAAGAATGAGACATTGAAATGATTAGCATTATATGGAACCCCTATAGGCATTTTTATTGGTTACTTGGAATTTCCTTCTCATAAATCCAGTGAATCTCTTGTCAGGGACAACAATTTTTCCATGTTGGCCAACTGACAGTCTTTGTTCATTATTCATCCTTTCATGCCATGCCAAATAAAATCAAAACCATTATATGGCCTTATATATACATCATTTGGCTTGGTTTACTTCACTAGCACCCCCTTCCCTATTATTTACACGGCTGTGTCACCCTTGCTAGTCAGTCCTATCTTCTAATGTCCTTTTGTCAGAAGTCTGTAACTGACTGGTATGAAATAGCACCTTCCTCAAAACATCATTCTTTATCCCATTTCTTAACATTACTTTTTTCCTTCTTTCTTTATCATTGTCTGGTATGACAGTGATATATGACTGTATACGACATCACTTTTCTTAAGTAATTTGTTTATTACCAGTCTTCTACACTAGAATGTAGATAAATAAGGGATGGGAATTTATTTCTTTCTTTTATTAATGTATTCCCCAAAGCTGAAAGCTGTACTTTCAAATAGTGGGTCTCAAATATTCTTGTTGAATGAATATATTTTATCATAAATCCTCAACATTTCTCTATGACAATGCATAATTACTTTGCAAACAAAAGGTATTTAGGTCTGATTTTATTTTTATGTCTACACTATACAGCTATATACTATTATAGTGATTTATTACATTTTATTAAAAGAGGGATTGTATGAAATATGTTTAGTAGGAGCTTAAAAAGCATCAGTGAGATGGACTGTTGATATTATACTTTCTTCACTGTTGTTCTCACTTATTGTAAAATGATAATTTTTTCAGATCCACTTTGGCAAAAGCTTCATGAGTCACTTGAATAACTATTATGATGTTATTGATCTTATCTATTTATTTATACGTGCTTGGAATTTTTGAATTTATGAAATTGTATTTGTACACTAACTTCTCATAAATGTATGTATTTGGTAATATCAGCACCTCCAGAGTTGTTGATAGCAGGTGGTAAATTTTTGTATCATTGCATGTAGTATTAGTAGTAGTTATTCTTCATGGGAAAAACTAATATAAAACCGCATGTCAGCTAAAGTATCTATTCTACTGCCAGGCTTCAACAAGTGTCTGACATTTTCTGTGCACTGAGAAAGGAAAGGGTTGAGTGAATTAATCAATTAATAGATGCTTGTTGAATGAAAGAGCAAAAATACTATAGATTTTATCTGGTAAAAATTCTATAGTTACTTTCTTTCTCCCTCCAACAGAATTTGGCATAATTAAATATTATAGTATAACTTTCTCTGAGTAAAGTTTACCAAGAACTAATTCTATTTCTTGTTCTTTATGTTTTTAATAACTCTATTTTGTTATTTTAATGCTGTCTATATTATTCAACTTTAGAAATAGTTTATCTTGAATTTTACTAGCATATAGCTTAAAACATGTTGCACATTATTATGTGACAACAGGTTGGAATTTATCTATTTTCAAACTTTAAGCTAAGGAATATCTTCCTTTTTATAATTTTTCAAGAACATACCCAGCTTGTTCTTGTTAAGAACTGTGAAAAGGCTGAGACTTTACCCTACTTAGAAGCTAACATGTTAGCCTGCAACAGGCTTTCGAAAGAACCATGAGTCAGAGATGAAGGAGATAATATCACTCATAGAAATTGCATCAGCCCTAGTATCAGTATTTTTGGTACCAGTTTCGTCTGCCCTAATTCTCACAAGGCAACCCAAAGAGGGACAAACTACACTTACACATGCAATGAGTTACATTATAGAAGACAAATCCCAAGATTAAGAACTGAAAACTTTTATAACGGGCAGTAAGCATACCTGCCCTTTGCCCCACAGGAAGACACCATCTCCATCTTCCAAGACTGTAATCAAATCTGGCTCTAGCTTTGGACAAACACATAATTTCTGTCTTCTAACACTGTTTACCATACAAATATATTAAAGTATTTTAAAGTATCACTCAACTATAGGCAGCCAGTGCCTCTCTTCCAAGGAAGACATAAGAGATTCATGAAAAACTGTTTCCCAAGGGTTCTTTAAGCATGCTAGTCAATATCCCCAAGCGTAGCCTGGGCATGTTGTGATTCTGCATGTATGAGAACTTGCTTCCTGGACCTTTAAATATCAAACATTCTGCCTAGTTTGCAAATCAAAGTTCACAAAAAGTTTAAGAGAAAATCGTTTACTCTCCATTGGGGTTACTATTTGGAAATACTTTGTTGATTCAGTCAAGTGTCTTAAACCAAAATTGTTTATTACTGTTTTTTCGCAAACACTGGGTTCTTCTGTTGACACAAGAAAGCAGAAATGGGCTTTTGCAGATACCCAGATCTAACAACAAAATTGATGATTGTAAATCTGAACTTGCTCATTTGAACTTAATTGAATTAAGTCACTGGTCTGAAATAGAAAAATCCAGAATATATTCTAGAATTTGCATCATTTGACTTATTAAAAGAATCTATAGATTCAAATAAAATAATGTATTCACATTAAGATATTAAATAATTCATCAACTCTCCACATTCAGATGGAAACCACTACGCTTTGAGGCCACTAAGTGCCAAAGTATGGCATTGATCTTTTGTTCCCTTGGTGGATGACTCGTTTGTCTGTAATTTTCTTTGACATATTAAGAATCTTTAAAAATAGAGAAACTGTCCCTTCAGAGGACAATGAAGATCAAAGTTTGATGATATATATGATGTGCTTTTAGTATCTACTGTGGCACACTGAACTGTATTATAATTCTGATGACAATAATGAAGGTAAAAATGGGTACAACTTTAGCGTACATTTTTACAAGGCACATTGTTAGTTTTTTTTTTTAACATTTCATCTCTTTTTTATTACATCTCTTTCGTTTCATTTATCTTTTATATTATTTATTTCTTCATCTTTTATTTTATAACAGCAAGATTATCATCAGCTTCGCTTTGGAGAAAAAAGCTATGTGTTATATAGGGGTTAAGAACAAAACAGAGGGGTTAGGATGTATATCCAATATCAAACAACCAGAAAGGAGTGAAATGACAGTCTGATTATAGAAAGCATTACCTTAACCTCCATCCTTTTGTCACACAAGAGCAAAAATTTCGATTGATGGCCTCCAAGTGCGCTAAAAAAAATTCAACTTGACAACCAGCCACACTTTTCAGAGCAATGCAAGAAATAATATTGATAAAGTAATTTTCCCAGAACTACTGTGTATCTCAATGCTATACAGTCATTTTTGTGACAGAACCTGGAAAAAATTAAGCACTGTCTATTTAATCTGTGACAGGGATCGTGTTTCATTAAAGTACACTTGATGTCAATTACTATGGTGGGAATACTTTCTAATAGAATGAACTGTGGTTTCAGGTAATTTTAATGAAACTCATTCTAAATAAATCCAAACTCCTAAAGCATAAATTAGGAGATGATGAATGAGCTCATAAAAACGATTTCTTACTTTATCAGACCACTCACTAGAGGGTTACACTAAGTGGATGACTCTCCTCTTAGCTTTAAAGTAAACTCGATTTTACTTGGTAATATAGACACATACAGCAGATTTTTCAAAATGTGTGCATAATATATGTGTTTCATTTTCTAAATGATTAGATTCACAATGTGGTTGATTAGCCCTTGAAAACATTTAGTATAAATCCCTAATTTTACACCTGAACAAAACTACCAAGTTAAATATCAGAAAGTCACTTCTGTATTCTTACCGATTATTTCTCCCTGAAGAATCTATCAAATACTGAGACAACTGATTTAATGTAAATATGGCATATAATTTTATATATTTTGTAATTTGGCTGCATATAACTATAGAATTGTTATAACTTACTATAAACTGGTGTTTAAACTTTTTATTATGAAGTTACTCTCTTCTTCTCTAGTAATACTTTTTTTCTTCAATGTCAACTTATCTATTTGTATTGTTCCACCATTGTTTTTGTTGTTGTTAATTTTTCCCTGCTTGTAGCTTTTCTAGATCACTATATTTCATTCTGTGTCTGGCAAAAACAAATGTTAACAATTATATTATAATATTGCCATTTACAGTCTTGTCAGTCTATATCTTCTGACAGGATAGTTCAGTCCAATTGAGAAAAACTACTGACATTCTAATTTTAAAAAATTCAGTTATATCATTTATTTGTATATTCCTTTATTACTTATTTTGGGTTGCAATTTTTAAAAAATGCTTAAATTAAAATGTTAACTTTCATATAAAATGTGTAATTCTGTTGGGATTATAACTTCAAAGTAAAACACTGCATTTCTAATGGTTTCTTTTATAAATATGCTTGCTTTTTTGTGATAGTCTTTTTAAAATTTTCCTCTGCACAAAAAATGTCCTCATCCTCTACTCTTTTTATTTTTTCAAAAACTAATAAGCCTACCTAAGGTTTGAATCTGATCATTTAAATATTTTCAGTCTACTTGGGTTGATTTTTGTGCAATTTATTTTCTTGCCCTTGTTGATTGTATGTCTTCCTATGACACCTCTTGCTCTGCTTCTATACAGAGCCAAAATTGAAACGAGAAGTTTTCTAACACTCTTTCTCAGTGGTATACACTACTTTATATGCCACTGAAAGTGATTGCTGTTCCAGGATCTTGTATTCTACTGGAGTCTCAAATTTGCCTTTCTAACTGTCTCATGCCTAGACTTACTTGTTTTCATTTCTTTTCTGTGACTCATTAAATCTGAAACTATAAGCAAATATACACAGATAACTTGTTGACCTCATGACATGTTTACCTAGGTCTGTTTTTTTTTGTTTAATTATGTTAGCAAATGTATTACTCTAAAGTTGATAAGAAGTTACCTAGCATACTTAAAGAGTAACTCAGAATCTCACATCCCAGTTCAGATGATTGTCCTTTTAAATCACTTATCCATGTTATAATATGGTTTTTCAAATCAGGGAGATTGTGAAAGTCAATTATTCCAGTTCCTTGGAAGAGAAGAGAAGGCTTGAACCATATATTTTATATATTTTATAAATATATAAAATTATATGCTGGAGAATAAAAGAACATCATTATTCTCTGAACAGCTTTATCTCCACTTATTTGGAAATTTATTTTGTTCTCTTTTATGATACTGCTTGCGTTGTTATAGGAAACCATAATTAAATGTTCTTATAAATGTGCTTAATATTTTATGTTTACAAAGATTGTCTAACTAGATGATAAACTTAATGACAAAAGTGATGAGAATGCTACATCTTCTTATAGTCCCCAAGATCATGCCTGACAGATTTGGGATACTTAATAAATATTTATAGCTAATGCACATATTCTAATTTATAATTCAACATACCTAAAGACTATATCACTTACTGTCTTCTAAAATAATATAGTCAAGATTTTCAGTCTTCTTCACACTATTCAAATATCAGCAGTGCTACTACTCTTTCGCTAGTTTCTAATTTTTTCTAATATTTTTTGGTATATAGAAATTATAAGAGACTTCTTACTCCAATAAGTATAGCAGTATGCCAAGTGCAACTAAAAGATTATTTTCTGGCTCTTGGGCATTGAATTTCTGTCATACATTTCATAATCCTGTTAACATTGTACAACAGCATGGCTGATTGACAAGATATTGTTGGTCAGTGGCCCAGAATTTGTGAGTAGTATACTTTGGTCAGATGAGTCATTTTCTATCCTGACACTATTTTCTTCTCTCGCTATTCACCACACACACATAAACACAGATTTATGGAAAATATGGTAAATAGCACACCTCTGTTCTGAGACTGGTGAATGAGACCAATAAAAGAAACAAAAAATGAACTGTTAGAATCATAGAACTAAAAAGAAAAAAAAATGTGCTTTTAAGGGGGTTAAGAGAGAAGAGAATTTTGAACAGATATTGTAAGAAAATTCAAATACATTTACTAGGATGAGATTTAAGCACATGTTATTTTAATTGTAGTTTAGTGGCCTTATTTATAGCCAGTTTTTGGCATACTGAGGTAGAAAATAAAATAGCCATTAGTTGGATACTAAATACTAAATGGAAATTATGGTAGAGTACTATGTTAAGATATTTTGGCTAAAGAAAATAAAATGCTAACCGCTCAACTACATGGAAACTTAACAACCTGCTCCTGAATGACTACTGGGTACATAACGAAATGAAGGCAGAAATAAAGATGTTCTTTGAAACCAATGAGAACAAAGAGACAACATACCAGAATCTCTGGGACACATTTAAAGCAGTGTGTAGAGGGAAATTTATAGCACTAAATGCCCACAAGAGAAAGCAGGAAAGATCTAAAATTGACACTCTAACATCGCAATTAAAAGAACTAGAGAAGCAAGAGCAAACACATTCGAAAGCTAGCAGAAGGCAAGAAATAACTAAGATCAGAGCAGAACTGAAGGAGCTAGAGACACAAAAAACCCTCCAAAAAATCAATGAATCCAGGAGTTGGTTTTTTGAAAAGATCAACAAAATTGACAGACCGCTAGCCAGACTAATAAAGAAGAAAAGAGAGAAGAATCAAATCGACGCAATTAAAAATGATAAAGGGGATATCACCACCGACCCCACAGAAATACAAACTACCATCAGAGAATACTATAAACACCTCTACGCAAATAAACTGGAAAATCTAGAAGAAATGGATAATTTCCTGGACACTTACATTCTTCCAAGACTAAACCAGGAAGAAGTTGAATCCCTGAATAGACCAATAGCAGGCTCTGAAATTGAGGCAACAATTAATAGCCTACCAACCAAAAAAAGTCCAGGACCAGATGGATTCACAGCTGAATTCTACCAGAGGTACAAGGAGGAGTTGGTATCATTCCTTCTGAAACTATTCCAATCAATAGAAAAACAGGGAATCCTCCCTAACTCATTTTATGAGGCCAACATCATCCTGATACCAAAGCCTGGCAGAGACACAACAAAAAAAGAGAATTTTAGACCAATATCCCTGATGAACATCGATGCAAAAATCCTCAATAAAATACTGGCAAACCGGATTCAGCAACACATCAAAAAGCTTATCCACCATGATCAAGTGGGCTTCATCCCTGGGATGCAAGGCTGGTTCAACATTAGCAAATCAATAAACATAATCCAGCATATAAACAGAACCAAAGACAAGAACCACATGATTATCTCAATAGATGCAGAAAAGGCTTTTGACAAAATTCAACAGCCCTTCATGCTAAAAACGCTCAAAAAATTCGGTATTGATGGAACGTACCTCAAAATAATAAGAGCTATTTATGACAAATCCACAGCCAATATCCTACTGAATGGGCAAAAACTGGAAAAATTCCCTTTGAAAACTGGCACAAGACAGGGATGCCCTCTCTCACCACTCCTATTCAACATAGTGTTGGAAGTTCTGGCTAGGGCAATCAGGCAAGAGAAAGAAATCAAGGGTATTCAGTTAGGAAAAGAAGAAGTCAAACTGTCCCTGTTTGCAGATGACATGATTGTATATTTAGAAAACCCCATTGTCTCAGCCCAAAATCTCCTTAAGCTGATAAGCAACTTCAGCAAAGTCTCAGGATACAAAATTAATGTGCAAAAATCACAAGCATTCTTATACACCAGTAACAGACAAACAGAGAGCCAAATCAGGAATGAACTTCCATTCACAATTGCTTCAAAGAGAATCAAATACCTAGGAATCCAACTTACAAGGGATGTAAAGGACCTCTTCAAGGAGAACTACAAACCACTGCTCAGTGAAATAACAGAGGACACAAACAAATGGAAGAACATACCATGCTCATGGATAGGAAGAATCAATATCGTGAAAATGGCCATACTGCCCAAGGTAATTTATAGATTCAATGCCATCCCCATCAAGCTACCAATGAGTTTCTTCACAGAATTGGAAAAAACTGCTTTAAAGTTCATATGGAACCAAAAAAAGAGCCCGCATCTCCAAGACTATCCTAAGTCAAAAGAACAAAGTTGGAGGCATCACGCTACCTGACTTCAAACTATACTACAATGCTACAGTAACCAAAACAGCATGGTACTGTTACCAAAACAGAGATATAGACCAATGGAAGAGAACAGAGTCCTCAGAAATAATATCACACATCTACAGCCATCTGATCTTTGACAAACCTGAGAGAAACAAGAAATGGGGAAAGGATTCCCTATTTAATAAATGGTGCTGGGAAAATTGGCTAACCATAAGTAGAAAGCTGAAACTGGATCCTTTCCTTACTCCTTATATGAAAATTAATTCAAGATGGATTAGAGACTTAAATGTTAGACCTAATACCATAAAAATCCTAGAGGAAAACCTAGGTAGTACCATTCAGGACATAGGCATGGGCAAAGACTTCATGTCTAAAACACCAAAAGCAACGGCAGCAAAAGCCAAAATTGACAAATGGGATCTCATTAAACTAAAGAGCTTCTGCACAGAAAAAGAAACTACCATCAGAGTGAACAGGCAACCTACAGAATGGGAGAAAATTTTTGCAATCTACTCGTCTGACAAAGGGCTAATATCCAGAACCTACAAAGAACTCAAACAAATTTACAAGAAAAAAACAAACCACCCCATCAAAAAGTGGGCAAAGGACATGAACAGACATTTCTCAAAAGAAGACATTCATACAGCCAACAGACACATGAAAAAATGCTCATCATCACTGGCCATCAGAGAAATGCAAATCAAAACCACAATGAGATACCATCTCACACCAGTTAGAATGGCAATCATTAAAAAGTCAGGAAACAACAGGTGCTGGAGAGGATGTGGAGAAATAGGAACACTTTTACACTGTTGGTGGGATTGTAAACTAGTTCAACCATTATGGAAGACAGTATGGCGATTCCTCAAGGATCTAGAACTAGATGTACCATATGACCCAGCCATCCCATTACTGGGTATATACCCAAAGGATTATAAATTATGCTGCTATAAAGACACATGCACACGTATGTTTATTGCAGCACTATTCACAATAGCAAAGACTTGGAATCAACCCAAATGTCCATCAGTGACAGACTGGATTAAGAAAATGTGGCACATATACACCATGGAATACTATGCAGCCATCAAAAAGGATGAGTTTGTGTCCTTTGTAGGGACATGGATGCAGCTGGAAACCATAATTCTTAGCAAACTATCACAAGAACAGAAAACCAAACACCGCATGTTCTCACTCATAGGTGGGAACTGAACAATGAGATCACTTGGACTCAGGAAGGCGAACATCACACACCGGGGCCTATCATGGGGAGGGGGGAGGGGGGAGGGATTGCATTGGGAGTTATACCTGATGTAAATGACGAGTTGATGGGTGCAGCACACCAACATGGCACAAGGATACATATGTAACAAACCTGCACGTTATGCACATGTACCCTACAACTTAAAGTATAATAATAATAAATTAATTAAAAAAAGAAAAGAAAAGAAAAGAAAATGCTTCAAGGAAAAGAATAATTGCTGAAGATTTTTATTTTTAATTGTGTTTGTTGACCTAGGAAAAAGATCCAGAAGGCAGACAAAAAATGAAGACTGGAAAGACACGATTAATGAGGCATTCTAAAAGCATGTGAAGGCATTGGATGAATGGCATATGTGGAGGGACTGTGATTAGAAAGAATAAAATATAATTCCCTTGGATAATGAGAATAGGTGTCATCAGAGAGATTTTTTTTCAGACTGAATTTGAAGAAATGTATGAGAGAATAATATGAAAGTTTTTATTTTTCAAAATTTTTAAGCAGCTTCATCTGCTAAAACTGAAGGGTAAACATGTTGTGTAAGGAACATCTTGCAAAAACATCTAGAAAACTGGACAGATATTTTCAGATACAAAACATCCAGAAAACTGGAAAATAATTTAAGATATTGGACAACACTGCTTTCTCATGTTGAGAGAAAGGAAACAAACAAGTTGAGTCCCTGTGTTGCCCTGCCATTGCACATTCTGGATCTCTGATGAGGGTGGAATTCTCCAAGCACAGAATGAACCCACAGGGTTGTGGAGATAGTGATTAGATATTAGGGTATCTGAGGAGTCTGTGATTTGTAGAACAGTGTTAGGAGAAGAGGAAGCTATGCAGACATAAAGCCCTAGAAATGTGCATAAGGATCCTTTTGCGTAATTGCTGAATACTATGATGTGCCAAGTGAAACTCAATTGGGTTGGACAAACAATGACCAGCAAATATTATGCTGAATGGTTTCTAAATTTTACCCAAATTTGGGAAACATTAAATTGTCAATCACCCAGACTGGAGAGTTTTTGCTGATCATCAGGCATATGCAATCCAGAGTACAGAAGGAACCCACCACAGTGGTGGAGTTTAACTACCACTAAAGAACTGCTTTTACAGAGCTTTGGGTTGTTGGGTTTTTTGGTCATTGTTGTTTGTTTTTGTTTTTGTTTTTAGGTAGGGCCTTGCTTTATTGCCCAGGTTGGAGTGTAGTGGCATGTTCTCAGCTCACTGCAGCCTCAACTTCCCAGGTTCAAGTGATCTTCCCATCTCAGCCTCCCAAGTAGCTGGAACTTCAGTCATGTACCACCACACCTGGCTAATTTTTTCTATTTTTTGTGGAGATGGAGTTTCACCATGTTGCCTAGGCTGGTCTTGAACTCCTGGGCTCAAGTGATTTGCCTGCTTTGGTCTCCGAAAGTGCTGGGATTACAGGCATGAGCCACCATACCTGGTGCCTAACAGAGTTTAAAAACAGACTTCAAAAGCAGATTGAGTTCCATATAGCTTGACAGCCTGCCAGGATAAAATTGAAACTCTTAGAATGAAGTCAATAAAACCCAGATATTCAACAAGATAAAGTTCTAAATATGAAATATACACAAAAAATTACCAGGTATTCCAAAAAGCAAGAAAATGTGACTTATTGCCAAGAGAAAAGCTATTCAATGAAACCAGATCTCATGATGACAGGATTAGCAGACAAAGATGTTATGATAGTAATTATAACTTCAAGTGTTTAAAGGCAAATAGTGAGGAGAAATATGGAAGATATTAAAAAAGCTAAAGGGACCTCTCAATATGAAAACTAAAATCTTAAATATGTGGTTTGAATTAAAAGCACATTAGGCACTCTAGATAAATAAAACAATGTTCGGCACTCTAATATATGTGCAAATAAAATCTCTGAATGACACAGGGAATAGAAAAATATTTGAAAAAATAGTTGTCAAATATTTTCCTTATTTTTTTTTATTTTTATTTTTTTGAGACGGAGTCTCGCTCTGTCACCCAGGCAGGAGTGCAGTGGTGTGATCTCAGCTCACTGCAAGCTCCACCTCCTGGGTTCATGCCATTCTCCTGCCTCAGCCTCCCAAGTAGCTGGGACTACAGGTACCCGCCACCACGCCTGGCTAATTTTTTGTATTTTTAGTAGAGATGGGGTTTCACCGTGTTAGCCAAGATGGTCTCAATCTCCTGACCTCATGATCCACCTGCCTCGGCCTCCCAAAGTGCTGGGATTACAGGCATGAGCCATCGCACCCGGCCCTTTCCAAATTTTTATATGAACTGTTAACCCAGAGATTCAAGACCTCTGTGAGCTCTACTGACTAAATGCAAAGAAAATAACAAAAAACACACAATAATAAAATAGATAAATATCTGTACATTTTTAAAAAATCATAAAGCACTAAGAGAAGAAACATTTTATATAGCAGAACAAAAAAGAAATTTTTGTAGGCCAGAAGATTATTGAAAAACATCTTTAAAGATGTTTAAGGTAAACAAAAACAAAAAAAAATTATAGTAAGTTGATAGAGTATAATTATCAACATGTAATTCTATACACAGCCAAATTATTCAAAAATGAAGGTAAAACAAATATTTTACAAGAGAAGATGAAAATTTATAACCATTAGACTTATGCTAAAAATATGTTAAATGAAGTTGTTCGATCAATGGAAAATGATACTAAATATAAATGTGGATCTTCACAAATGAATACAGAATAAAAAAGATAAAAGTAGTATATGCAATGACAATTTCCATTTAAAAATAGAGAAATATAATTTATAAGCCAATAGTTGACATAAAATGAAATTTGTAAATATGATGAATACCTTTTTGAAAATCACAGAGAAAGGAAAACCAGAAAAGCACAGATGGGGAAAATAGATACCATATATATTAATTTGTTAGGACTGCCATAATAAATACCACAGACTAGGTGACTTAAACAACAGAAATTTATATTCTTGCAGTTTTAGAGGCTGAAACTTCAAAAAGAAGGGGCCAGCAGAATTGATTGCTTCTCAGGCCTCTCTCTGTGGCTTACATATGGCCACCCTCTTGCTGTTTCCTCACATGGCCTTTTCTTTGTATGTGCATGGACTGAGTGTCTCTTCCTCTTCTTATGAGAACACCAACCCTATTGGATTGGGACCTCAACCTATGACATCACTTACTGTTAATTAGCTCTTTACTTTCAATTTCCAAATTCAGTCACATTGGAGGCTGTGGCTTCAACATGTAAATTTTCAGGAATACGAATTTAGTTTATAACACTGTATAATAAGACTGTAAGTTTAAGGCTAATCTTAATAACTATTAAGGAAAATTATATTACACTACATCATTGTTACTTATTAGTGATATTTAGGACTACAATTAAAGGCATAGACCTAACACTGGACAAAAAGAATTAATAACTGTATGCCATCTTCAAGAAAGTTGGTTTAAATAGAATACAAATTCTATATATTTTTGCAGCCAATGCAAAAATTTTAAAATATATGAAACAAAATGTATAAAATCTAAGAACAAAATAGAGAAATCTACAAATATAGTTGAATACAATGATATTTATCTATCAATAATTGATAGAATGAGCAGATAAATTAATAATAAATAGAAATGTTTTACAATATATCATCTGCCATAGCCAATTCATATTTATTGAGCACTTCAATCAACTATGGAAAAAAGCAAATTGTTTACATTCACATTGATTTTTCTGTAAGAAAAAATGTTTTCTAGGCCACAAAATGAAGATAGATCAATTTAAAATAATTAAAATAACACATAATATAATCTCTGATAACTCTGGAATTAAATAGAAAACATTAACAGGGAACTATATAGATACTGTAAGTATTTGAAAATTAAATAACAGAATCTTAAATAAAAGAGAAGACGGAAAATTAGAAAATAGAATAAAATGAAAATGCATCACCTTTTTTGTAATAGATTTAAAGCACTGCTTAGAGAAGAAAAAATTGGCTTTATATACTTATATTTTTTTAAAAAGATTAACATTCAAGATAACAGGCATGAAGAATTCCCCCGACCCACTTTTCAGTAAAACAAGCAAAACTGGTGAATTCTACTTTTTAAAAAACTAACAATTTGAAGTCTCTGGAAATGTTTTAAAAGCATGATCCAAATACAGACACATTATTTCCAGAAACTCTGCTAAATATCAGTAAGAACAATGAGAATGCACAAGCCATGACCTATTCTCCCTGACTTTCCCAAGCTGGTTTGATAAAGGCTCCTAGTGAGTGAAAATAATCAAGAAGATGGGGGCTCTCTTCCCTCTCAGCTCTTATGAAAGCTAACTGTATCTTACTGGGTGGGATGGGTTATCAATATTCCTCATCCCTCCAGTTCCACATTGAAGAGGCCACGTTCCTAGTGAATGTGGTCAAGAGGTTGAAGGCTACCTTCTTCTACCCAGCTTCTAACCATGGAGTATAGGATCTATCCCAATTGGAGTGAACTGAAAATCTTGGAGTCTTGGTGTCCATCACTCCAGGTTGCTCTTAGAGCAGACCAACACCAGAAAAGGCAAAATGAGAAGATCAGAGGTTACCTTACTGCTTAGGGACCAGAATAGTGTCTTAGAGAGGTTGCCAGAGAGAAAAGCAGTTCATAAGCATAGGGAGTGTCAAGGCTCTCCCTAAATAACTTGATTAGTGTTGAAACACGCTGTGGTAAGTTCAAATCTAGGCATGCTCTCAAAAACATACCCCTTGTTTTGTAAAAGTAATCAGGTAAACCATATGCCAACTAGTTAACCAGAGAGAACTAGGGGAAGAGCCAGTGAAAAAAAGCCTTCTTGAGGTCAGAACAAATTCAAAGACTGGTTTTAAAAACTCTCCCTGTCCAAACATAATTTTGTCATACTGCTGAAAAATTTATACCCTGGCATATTGGAGAAAATAAAGCAATCAGCTGATAATTAGCAGAGCTTAGTGTGCATGGTGTACTATCAATTTTGATATATAGCTTTATTGGGAGATCATAAAAAGAGACACTCAAAAAAATCCTGCTAAAACCACTGTCCTTCTAGGGTGACTGTGTATGCCAAAGGCGTCACCCTCTGAGAGGTAACACCAAAGATGTCACACTGTGGGGGAAACAGAATTTAATAAAATAGTTTAGGCAAATCAAAAATCAAGGAGCAAAAACAATAAAAATGAGCCAAGAGAATAGGAGATAAATTAGTATCCAGAGTTGTTACACTATATTATTTAAATTTTTCATTTTTAACAAAAAAGTTGATAATCCATAAGGAAATAGAATTGTGTGACTCATACACAGAAAAAAATCAAGCTACAAAAAATGCAAGTAGAGGGGTCAAGTAAAATTAACAGAGAAAAGAATAAAAGAATCATTACAAATATTTTTTTTAAAATAAGAAAAAACATGATATGGTTTGGCTATGCTGCCACCTGAAATCTCATCTTGAATTGTAATCCCCATAAACCCCATAATGCCCATGTGTCAAGTGCAGGAAAAGGTAGAGGTAATTGGATCATGAAGGCAGTTTCCCCTATGCTGTTCTCATGATAGTGACTCTCATGAGATCTGATGGTTTTATAAGCATCTGGCATTTCCCCTGCTTGCACTCACTCTGTCCTGCCACCCTGTGAAGAAAGCAACTGCTTCACCTTTGCCTTCCACCGTAACTGAAAGTTTCCTGAGGCCTCCCCACCTATGTGAAACTGTGAGTCAATTAAACCTCTTTCCTTTGTAAATTACCTCATCTTGGGTATTTCTTCATACCAGTGTGAGAACAGATTAATACGCATGATTTAGCAAACTTTAGATTTAAAGATGCAAACAGATTAAAAATAAAATACAGAAAGCAATACATGATTCAAAGAGCAACCATAAGAGAGCTAAAGTATTAAGAAAGCTAAGTATTAAAGTTTAAAATAAACTATTATCAAAAAAAAATACATTAAAACAAACAAAACTTACTAGAAAATTGACAAATGCTGAAAGTTGTGTGGAGAACTCTGGGAATTAAAATCTTCAGTGAGAAAGAGTTATGGGGAGCATGGGCACATGTGTCAGTTTCATCTCCAGGAGCTCTACTAGGTTCTTACAATGAATATTGCAAAAATAATATATTTATGCTTCCAGCAAGGGGAAAAGAAAATGAATAATTTTCAGATATGCCAGGGTACTCTGTTCTTTTTATCAAGATCTGCCCTCAGGAGAAGTTACTTAACCAGAGCCTGAAGTGCTGAGGTTTCATCAGAACCTAACTGACCTGGGGAAAGGGAAGTAATTCCAGATTCATCTAGCCTTCCACGAGGAATAAGAACACCCATCTCCAGACCACTGTAGCCATCCTGTCCCAACTAAGGGGCACGGTGTGGGGGTGATGAGAAACTCAGAAGCACATATGAAACTCACACTCCAGAGGTACAGGCTCACTAAAAGTCATAGATCTAATAATATGTCTATAAAAAACATCCTTTACCCCCACCACACACCTTTTAAAAGGAGGATAAAAGAAAAAAAAACCCTAATTGAAAAAGACACAGAAAGTTTCAAAAACCAACTTAGGTACCACAGGAATGCAGAAATTATCAGACTAGGAATTAAAACAACTATGAACTAAAGAAGACAACGTACGAGAACAGATGGATAAAAAAATCCAAGCATATAAGAACAGATGGATAAAGAGATAGATAAAGACAGTGTTAAAAGAACCAAAAATAAATGCTAGAGATCAGAAACTATAACGGAAATAAAGAATGCCTAAGATGAGATCATTAGAAGACTGGACATGGCTGAGGAAATGATCTCTGAGTTTGATGATATCTCAATATAAAATTTCAAAATTAAAAAGCAAACCAAAAAAAAAAAAAAGAGCAAAAAAAAAAAAAAAAAGCCACAGATATCCACAAACTGTGTCATAAATACAGAAGCTGTGGCATAACTACAGAAGATGTACCATAAACATAGCGAGAATATTAGAAGTAGAGATAAAGAAACAGAAAAAGTACTGGAAACATTAACAACTGAAAATTTCCCCCAATTAATGTCAGACACCAAACCACAGGCCCAAGAAACCTAGAGAGCAGCAATCTGGATAACTGTCAAAAAAACTATATCTATGCATATTATTGTCAAACTATAAAAATCAAGAATAAAAAATAAATTCCTGGAAGAAGTCAGAGATGGGGAAAAATGTAATATCTATAGAGGAACAAAGATAATAATTACACCCATCTTCTCTTCAGAAGCAATAAAAGCAGAAGAGAGCAGAGCAAAATGTTTAAAGTGTTGAAATAAAAGTCTCACCAATAAATTCTATACCCTTCAAAAGCGAAGAGGAAATAAAAACTCTCTCAGACAAAGAAATATTTAAGGAATTGTGCATGTAAATATGATTTGCAAAATGTTAAAAGACGTTTTTTAATTTTGTGTTGCTAGGATTACAGGTGTGAGCCACCATGCCTGGCCTATTGTGTTGGAAGGTTTTGATATTAGGATGATACTGGTTCCACAGAATGAATAATTGAATAATTGAATTGAATAATGAGTAATTGAATAGGGAGGAATTCCTCCTCCCCAGTTTTTTTTTTTTTTTTTTTTTTTTTTTTTTTTTTTTTTTTTTTTTTTTTAATAGTTTCAGTAGGATTGATACCATACCTTCCTTGTATAATAATCTGGTATAATTTGGCTGTAAATCCATCTGGTCCAGTGCTTTTCTGGATAGTATGTTTTTTTATTATTACTTATACAATTTTATAACTCATTATTGGTTTCTTCAGGGTGTCTTTTTCTTCCAGATTCAATATTGGGAGGTTGCATATTTCCAGGAATTTATCTATTTCCTCTAGTGTTTCTAGTTGTGTGCACAGAGATGTTCATAGTAATCTCTGAGGACTTCTATATTTCTGTGGGATCAGCTGTAATGTTACCTTTGTCATATCTGATTGTGCTTATTTGGATCTTCTGTCTTTTTTTCCTTTGTTAATCTATCTAGCAGTCTATTAATTTTGTTTAGCCTTTCAAAAAACAAACTTTTTTGAAAGTTTCCTTTGAATAGTTTTCTTTATCTCAATTTCACTTAGATCTGTTCTGATTTTAATTCTTTCTTTTCTTCTGCTAGAACTGGGTTCTTCATTTAGAATTTAGTTCTTCTTTCTTTGTTTCTTTAGGTGTAATGTTAGGTTGTTAACAAGATGTTTCTCTCTTCTTGATGTAGGCATTTAGTGCTACAAATTTTATCCCTTCTTTTGCAACATCACAGAGGTTTTGTTACATTGTGTCAAAATTTTTGTTTCAAATAACTTTTTGATTTTTGCCTTAATTTTCTTGCTTATACAAAGGTCATTCAGGATCAACGTGCTTAATTTCCATGTATTTGTGTGGTTTTGAGAATTTCTCTTGGTATTAATTTGTATTTGTATTTCACTGTGACCTGAGAATATGTTGGGTATAATTTTAATTTTTCTGAATTTGTTGAGACTCTCTGACCAAGCATGCAGTCAATCTTAAAGTATGTTGTATCTGCAGATGAGAAGAATCTATATTCTGTAGTTGTTGGGTGGAGTATTCTTTAGATGTCTATTAAGACCAACTGGGCAAGTGTCAAGTTTAAATCCAGAATTTCTTTTTTAGTTTTCTGCCTGAAAGTTCTCCTTTAGAGACAAGAAAAATAATGTATGTCAGAAACTTTGATCTACATAAAGGAAAGAAAAACATTAGAAAAAGAATAACTGAAGGTAGAATAACTCTAATCTTTCTTATTGTTAGTTGATTTACCACATAATGGTTCATTTTGAATAATAATTGTACTGTATTTCACAAGGTATGTGTGTGTATATATATATGTATGTATATGCTTATGTATGTATATATGTAAGTAGTATCAATGACAGCAGCAGTAAAACTAACAAATGGGTGAAAAAATAAATCCAAAAATTAAAAAAAATATATTTTGAACTAAATGAAAACAAAAACACAACTTATCAAAATGTGTGGAATACAGTTAAGGCAGTGTTTACAGCGAAATTTATATAACCTTGAATGCGTATAATAGAAAATAAGAAAGATTTAAAATCAAGATAAGCTTCCACCTTACAATACTAGGAAAAAATAGCCAATTAAATCCAAAGTAAGTAGAGGAAAATAAATGATAAAAATGAGAGCAGAATTCAAAAATTTGAAAATATGAAATCAATAGAGAAAATCAATAAAACAAAAATCTGGTTCTTTGAAAAGATGACTAAAACCGATAAAACTCTAGCAAGGCTAGCAAAGAAGAAAAAAGAGGGTACAGATTCCTAACGTCAGCAACAAAAGAGGGAGCATTACTATAGATACTGTAGACATTAAAAGGATAATAATGGAATACTATGAATAACTCTATACTCACAAATTTGATAACCTAGATGAAGTGGGCAAATTCCTTGAAAGACACAATCTGACAAAATTCACACAAGAAGAAATAGTCTGAATAGGCCTAGGTCTAGTTAAAAAAAAAAAAAAAAAAAAAAAAAAAAATCAATCAATAATCTTCAAAACCAGGAAGCCCAAGGCCCAGGTGAGTTCACTAGTAAATTTTACCACACATTTAAGGAAGAAATTGTATCAGTTCTCTACCATATTTTTCGAAAGTTAGAAGCAAAGAAAATATTTTCAAATTTGTTCTATGAGACCAGTATCACCCTAATACCAAAACATACAAAGATGATACAAGAAAAGGAAACTGCAGAGCACTCTCCCATGAAGAGAAATGTAATATCCTCAATGAAATACTAGCAAAGTGAATGAAAAAGGTTTAAAGGGAATTATAAATCATGACCAAGTGGAATTTATTACAGGTTTGCAAGGCAGAAATCAATTAATGTAATAAATCATATCAACAGGCTAAATTAAAGAAGAAAACTCACATGATCATATCGATACAGAAAAAAAAATTGGAAAAAAAATCCAATGCTCATTCAGAATAAAATCTCATAGTAAATTAGGAATAGAGAAAAAGTTCCTCAACTAGTTAAAGAATAGGAAAAAAAAAAAAAACCCTAAAACTAATGTCACAATGGTGAAAAACTGCAAGTTGTTCCAATAAGATCAGTAATGAAGCAAAGGATTCCCCTCTCGCTACTGATTTTTACAACCATCAGAAATCCAAGTTAATGGAAGGATGAGATAAAAAGTAAATAAATGGTATACGGATTGGAAAGAAATAAATTAAACTGATTTTTCTTACAAATGACAAATAATCAACATAGAAAATCTGAAGGAATCAACAAAGAAGCTCTTGACCCTAATAATAATTACAGCAAGTTTGCAGGATAAAAGGTTAATATACAAAAGTCAGTTACTTTTCTATTTACCAACAAAGGACAGTGAAAATTTAATTATAAGACACAACACCATTTACATTAGCAGCCCAAAATTAAAAATTCAAGTGTATATCTATGAAAATATGTTTAACGTCTATATGAGAAAAACTACAATGTTCTAATAAAAAAATTCAAAGAACTTATAAAATAGACATTGCGTGTTTATGGACAGAAGAACTCTATATTATTAGAAAGTAAATTCTTCTGAACTTAATGTATAGATTCGATGTAATTCAAATCAAAATCTCATTAAGTTATTTTATAAATATTGACAAACTGGTTCTGAAGATTATTTACAGAGGCAAAAAATCCAGAATAGCTGATACTGTTTGGCTCTGTGTCCCACTCAAATCTCTCCCATATATTATAGGAGAGATGTGGTTGGAGATAATTGAATCATGGGGGTGGTTTCCCCCATACTGTTCTTGTGGTAGTGAAAAGTCTCACGAGACCTGATGGTTTGACATGGGGAAACCCATTTCACTTGGCTCTCATTCTTTCTCTTGCCACCACCATATGAGACATGCCTTTCACCTTCCACCATAATTGTGAGACCCCCTAAGCCATGTGGAACTGTGGAACTGTAAGTCCAATAAACCTCTTTCTTTTTTAAATTGCCCAGGATCAGGTATGTCTTATTAGCAGCAGGAAAATAGACTAATACAATAGCCAACACAATTTGAAGGAGAAGAACCAAGTTGGAAGACTCACGCTGCCCAATCTCAAAACTTACTGTAATTCTATAATAATCAAGACAATGTGATATTGGCAAAAGAATAGACAAATAGATAAATAAAACAGAACAAAGTCCAGAAATAGACCCACATAAATATAGACATGTGATGTTTGACAGTGGAACAAAGGCAATGCAATGGAGGAAATATAATATTTTGATTAAGTGGTGCTGGAATAACTGAACATCCACATGCAAAAAAATGAATCTAGACAAAGATCATACATTCTTTACAAACATTAACTCAAAATAGATTAAAACTTATTTGTCAAATACCAAATTGCAAAACTCCTAGAAGATAATATAGGTGAAAATCTATATAACCCAGAGTTTGGTAATGATTCTTTACACACATATATAACACATAAGAATGAACCATAAAAGAAAGAAGAAGCCAAGAAGCTGGAATTCATGGATATTAAAAAATTCTACTCTGTGAAAGACATTATGAAGAGAATTTAAAAAGCAAGAGACTGGGAGAAAATATTTGCAAAACATTATACTCCAAAATATTCAAGGGAAACTTAAAACTCAACAGCAAGAAAGGAAACATTCCTATTTAAAAATGGACCAAAGAGCTTAACAAATATCTCACCAGAGAAAATGTACACATGACAATTAATCATATAAAACGGTGTTCCACATTATATGTCATCAGGAAAATGCATGCTTGAAAGATCAAAATCTGGAAAACTGACACCAAATTCTGGTCAGGATATGGAACAGCAAGGACTTTCATTTATTGCTGGTGGGAATGCAAAATTGCATAGTCACTTTGTAAGAGTTTGGTGGTTTCTCTCAAAACTAAATATAATCCTAACACATGATCCAGTAACTGTGTTCCTTGGTATTAACCCAAAGACGTTAAAAATACATTCACATAGAAACGTTCACACAGAAGTGTATAGCAGCGTTCTTAATAAATGCCAAAATTAGGTACCAACAAGATGTCCTTCAGAAGGTGAATGGATACATAAACTGTGGTACATTAACACAATGAAATATTACCTAGGACTACAAAAAACTGAGATATAAAGCCACGAAGACACATGAAGCAACCATAAACACATATTCTCAAGTAAAATAAGCTAGTCTAAAAAGGCTGTGTATTATGTGATTCCAACTATATGGCATGCTGGAAAAGGCAGAATTATGGAAACAGTAAAAAGATCAATGGTTGCCATGCACTGGGAAGAGAAAGGGATGACTAGAGCACAGAGGATTTTTAGGGCAGTCATAATATCGTGTATAATACTGTAATGGTAAGTATGTGCCAATTATAAATTGTAATGTAAACTATGGACTAATGTTAACTATGGACTTTGAATGATTAACATGATGTCAATTCAGGTTCATCGTTTGTAATAAATATACCACTGTGGTGGGGGATGTTCATAATGGGAGAGGCAATGCATGTGTTGGGGCATGGAGTATATGGAAAATCTCTGTAAGTTCTTATTTTCTGCCCAATTTTTGTGTGAACTAGAAAAAGAAAAGTCAATGAAACTCAAAAAAGAAAAGAAGGAAGTAGGTAATAAAATCTTCAGTGGAAACTCATAGAGATTTGATTAGATAACAATGGAAACAATCTAGGAAACTAACGTTGATTATTTGAAAAGATCAATACAACTGAGAAACTTTTAGACTGACAAAGAAAAAAAATAGGAGACTCAAATTACTAAAATCAGAAATGAATGAGAAGACATACTAATGATCTTAGAGAATTGAAAAAAAAAATTGAGAAAATATATGAATAAGTATATGACAACAAACTAGATTACTTAGATTTCCTAGAAAGACACAACTATCAAAGCTGACCTTGGGTGGATACCATGCTTCATGCCTGTAATCCCAAAACTTTGGGAGGCCAGGGTGGGAGGATCACTTGAGGCCAAGGGTTCAAGACCAGCCTTGGCAACATAGTGTTACCTTATCTGTACAAAAACAAAAAATTATCCAGATGTGGTGCATGCCGATAGTCCTAGCTACCAAAGAGGCTGAGGGGGGAACCACTGTTTGCACTCAGGAGCTTGAAGTTTCGGTAATCTGTGATTATGCCACTGTACTTCAGCCTTGGTGAGTGAGATCTTGTTTCTAAAAAAATAAACTACTGGTCCAGCAAGACATAGAAAATCTGAATAGATATATCACAAGAAAAATGTTATAATTTATATCCATAATATTTCCAATAACAACACAATTCTATGACTAGAAAGCTTCTCTGAGGAGCCTACCAAATATTTAAAGAAGAATTAATACTTCAAAAGGTCTTTCAAAAGATAGAAGACATAACACTTCCGGCTTACTTTATAAAGCCATTATTAGCCTGAGACAAGAACCAGACAAATTATTCAGAAGAAACAAAAGCTACTGACCAATATCTTTTTGAATACAAATCCAAAAATTCTCCACTAAACTATAGCAAGTAAAGTCTAGCAATATATAAAAAGAATTATATATAGTAATCAAATGGGATTTGTGTTACAAATGCAAGGTCAGTTTAACATGTGAAAATCAATTAATGTAATATACCAATTAATGTAATATACAATAAAAAACATGTGAAAATCAATTAATGTAATATACAATAAAACAATGGATATAACTCGTGATCATATTAACAGACACAGAAAAAGCAACTGACAAATACAGCACTCTTTCTTGATAAAAGCGCTCAACAAATTAAGAATAGAAGCAGAACTTCATCAGTGTGATAAAGGACATCTACCAAAAAAAAAAAAAAACAAACAAAAACAAAAAACAAACAAACACTGCTAACATTTTACTTAATAGTGAAAAAAGACATGCTTTCTCTCTAAAATCAGGAGAAGACAAGCATTTGTTTCCAAATTTGATTCAACATTTTGTTGGAGGTTCTAGTCAGAGAAATAACTCAAGGAAATGAAATAAAAGGCAGCCAGATTGGAAGGGAAGAAGCAAAACTATCTCTACCTGTAGATTACATGTCCTGTATGTAACAGAAAATACCAAGGAGTTTATAAAACAAACAGCACCAATAAATTCAGAAATATTTAAAGATATAAATTCAATGTAAAAATTGTATTTCTATAAAGTAGCAATGCATGAACTAAGATAAAATTGAGAAAATTCCATTTATAATAGAATTATGAGTAAAATTAAAAAATGCTTAGAAATAAAAAGAAGCACAAAACTTATACTCTGAAACTACAAAACATTGTTGAAAAAAATATATAGACCATATAACTAAAATGAAAGACATGGCCGGGCATGGTGGCTCATGCCTGTAATCCCAGCACTTTGGGAGACTGAAGTGAGTGAATGACTTGAGGTTGGGAGTTTGAGACCAGCCTGGTCAACATAGTGAGACCCCTGTCTCTACTAAAAATACAAAAATTTAGCCGGGCATTGTGGTGTGCACCTATAATCCCAGCTACTTGGAAGGCTGAGGCAGGAGAATCACTTGAACCCAGGAGGCAGAGGTTGCAGTGAGCCAAGATGGTGCCACTGCTCCCTAGCTTGGGTAACAGAGCAAGACTCCATCAAAAATAAATAAATAAATAAAAATAAGGAAAGATATTAATGGAAATACTTAATAATAGTAAGTGACAGTTTCAATTCAATTCATGCAAAACCCTAGATTTATTTTTTGCAGAAATTGGCAAGCCCATCTTAAAATTTCTATGGATTTGCAAGCAAGCCAGAATAGCAAAACAATCTTGAAATTAAAAAAACAAGTTGGAGAACTTCCCAATTTCAAAATTCATTAATCAAAACAATGTGGTATTGGTGTAAGTATGGAAATATAGATTGATGTAAAAGAATTTAGTGTGCATAAATAAATACACATTTATGAACAAGCCTTCAAAAGACTATGAAGCCACCCCCATGTGGTCCCTGGAGGCAACAAACTCTCTCACCATCCCACATTCAGTTTTCACCAATTTTTACCTGAGTTTTCGTGCTGGTGTCCCATGTCCCATTGCGTCCTCAGGTAAGCACATGCTCATATCCTGTTGCTCCTTGCAAACACTTGTGTCTCCTTAGATCTTAGTCTATTTGATTGCTCTCAGAATCATCTCTCAGACACATTAATCTTTGCTATTTGTCCATCTTTTTTGTTGTTGTATGGATATAGATATAACTCTTTTCAGCTTACTGTGTCTCCAAGCAGAAACCCGAAGTATTATAGGATAGTGATATTATTTTAGTTTTCCTTTGATTTTGTAACACGCTTTGCTTACCTTAAGAGTCAAAACTTAATCTTAGGTATTTTTTTATCTTTAGCAATAAGCACAGGATGAGGTGTGCATAGCCCTAACCAAAAATTTGATTAGTCAAACTGAAGTCAAAGTCAGAAAGGCCTGCAGTTGTGTCATTTGGGGCAGAGTCTTAAGCAATTCGTGGCATCAGCCTCAGCATTCTGTGTTTATCCAATAGTATTAGATTTTATTCTCCTATTTTGGCATAGGTGATATCTTCCTTAATCAGACATGTATGCAAAGGTAATTAAATTATTTGAAGGACTCTCTCTATTATAGGAGGTATTGTGGAAAGGGCCAAGAATGATGAAAGGTTCTGGCAAAAAATGATTTTATTTAGTCACATTGTAGGCTGCTTTTACCATATATGGTAGTGGTTTTGACTAAATATTAGAACCACTTAGAAAGGTATCAAAATATTGGCTTGGCTCCACCCTAGAAAAACTAAATCAGAATCTCTGTGTTTGGGCAATGAAATTATTAAACCTCCCTATGGCATTCTAATCTGTAGTTAGAAAGGATAAGTATGGTGCTAATTAGTTTGTATGCTAGAAATAAATATCATCTGTATTTAATTATTATAGATATAATTCCATCAAAATATGGATGAGTAAAACTATAAATTTAACCAAGAAAAAACTAACCATATCATGATATTTTTAAGTCACTAATAAGGTTTTTATAAGAATCTTCTGTAAGCTCTCTTCAGCCTATGATAATGTTCGATTAACCTGTCTCCTAAAAATCTACTTAATTATAAGAGTGTTAACTTCATCTGCATTAATTTAGACCAAGAGACAGATAGGAAAGTCAATAGGAGTAGGAGAGATGTGTAATTAGTCTTGGTAATGTCAGCCTGATATCTCGTTCCCCAGATAGCGCCTAAACACTATTACTTCTACTCTCATATAGGTCCTTTAGTCTCAATGACATTCTCCAAGTTTCTATATAAATTAGGATAGGTTAATTTTTTCTGTGGTAACAAATCAATCCTAAAATGTCACTGAACTAATAAAATAAACATTTATTTCTCACTTGTACAGAGCCTGCTGCATATCTGAATGATTTTCTAAAATAACTATGTTCTATACTTAAGAGTCAGATATCCAAACTTCTATGGGTGCCATCACCATATTGCTCAATTATTACACACCCATCCATGTGCTTTTGCTATGGTAGACAACTATGCATGGATTTTCTATTCCCTCAGTCCAGAAGTGGTATATATTCTGCTCACTGCACATTGGACAATACTAGACATGAGGCTTCACTCAATCACAAGGAAAAGGAATGTAATCCTCAATTTATTATTTCCAGATTTCTAATTCACAAGTGAATTATTTTTAATATTGCAATTGAGAATTTAATTCATCATTAGTACATATGTAATTTATCTAATTACATTTATCTAGTGTTTAAGTTTTGTCTCTTATAAATCAAAATACCATTTGATTATTGCTTCAAATAGAATAAAAATTTAACACGAAAACACTGATACCTAGCTCATCTAAGACATACTAAAAGACAAATGCAATAATACTCTATGAGAACAAGGTGGTTAACACACCCTCCTTTAAAAAAATTCAAGCCTGAATCAAGCCTTACGATACTATAAGGTAAGTCACTAGCCAATAAAATAATCAATTTCTAGATTCTGGTCATTGGTCCCTTTTTATTATAGGTCCCTACCACATACACTTACGAGGTTCCTGTAAAATGTATGCTGGTTAGGAACATTGGGATTTTTTTTTTTTTTAAATACTTTAAGTTCTAAGGTACATGCGCATAACGTGGTTTGTTACATATGTATACTTGTGCCATGTTGGTGTGCTGCACCCATCAACTCGTCAGCACCCATCAACTCGTCATTTACATCAGGTATAACTCCCAATGCAATCACTCCCCCCTCCCCCTTCCCCATGATAGGCCCCAGTGTGTGATGTTCCCCTTCCCAAGTCCAAGTGATCTCATTGTTCAGTTCCCACCTATGAGTGAGAACATGCGGTGTTTGGTTTTCTGTTCTTGTGATAGTTTGCTGAGAATGATGGTTTCCAGCTGCATCCATGTCCCTACAAAGGACACAAACTCATCCTTTTTTATGGCTGCATAGTATTCCATGGTGTAGGAAAATGTGGCACATATACATTGGGATTTTTAACTTACTAACTTATTAGTGGTGATGTCAAGTAAAATATGCTAAGTATATTTAATGAAATTGAAATTTTACAATAACTACCCTTATTTCTCATGGATGCCTACTTTTAGAAAGTTACATTTTTAAGGATTATTGATATTTTCTGAATACTGTGCATTTAAAAATACCATCATATAAATCCTCTTAATATTTTTATACTCTGTCTATTATATAATAAAAATTATTTAAACCCAAAAATAATATCATGTGACTAGAAACCAACTTGAAAATAGACAATAGAAACACATAACTACAGTGGAGTTTGCTGGCCAAGAATTAATATGTCACAGATATGAAGGAAAAGGCATAGAAAATAAACTAAAAGACAATTGCGCCAAAGAATCCAAATCTATATAATATAATAAAATAAAGACTCTGAAGCTGAAAAATACAATTCATGAGTTAAGAACTTTTTATACAGTTTTCATAGCACGTTAAACACAGCAAAAGAAAGAACAAATAAACTGGGAGAAATATAAAATAATTTTTAAATTGAGCAAAACAAGGAATATAAATGGAAAATATATAAAACATCACTAGGAATATATGGGTTAGAGTAAAACAGCCTAATATATGTGTACTTGTTTGAGAAAGAATAGAAGAAAAAGATAGTCATCAATAGTATTTGAAGAACTAATGTTGAAAATTCAATAAATACACCAGCCCACAGATTCAAAAAGTTATAAGAATCCCAACAATAAGCACATAACAATGACTACATATAAGCAAACATAATAAAACTACTAAAAGTAGGACAAAACAAAACGAGACTCCTGAAAAGACACACATTACTCTCTTAATAAAAATGCTGATGCCCGAAATTATGAAAGAGAGAATAAAATGGAATAAGACCACGATAAAAGTAAAAAAAAATTGTCAATTTAGAAGTTTATGCTGAGAAACAAATATCCTTATAAAATAAAGAGAAATAAACTATTCATGCTGAAAAACAAAAAGGAGAAAATGAATGTACCATCAATAGATGCATTCACTATTAGATATATAAAAGGAATTACTATAGACAAAAGAAAAAAATCACATAAACACAGGAAAGATATTAGTGAATGTGATCCAGATTGTCTTACCAATCAACAATTACGGTAGCTTACGGATAAAAATGTATAAAATAAAATTGTTAACATAAAATCTGAGAAGTAATTGGAGCAAAATGTTCAAAGCTTTAGTATTTTCATAGTCATTATGAATTAATAAAATTTTACATAATTATAATGTCAAATATGTATTTTTAACCTTTAAAATATTAAAATACTTAATACTGTGAATATTAATGTAAAACACCTGTGTTTTGAAGGAGCAGAGCAAAATGGTGGAATAGAAGTCTCCACCAATCATCCCCCAACAGGGGTGAGCACTCATAGTAACTGGTTTTAACTCCATAGCACTGAAAGAGGCACTAAAGAGACAGAGAAAATAGTCTTAAATAGCCGACGCACTCCCACCCACGCCCACATTCTCCCTGCACTACTCTCACGGTGCCGAGAGCATTTCTGGGAACTGAAGGAGGAAGAACACAGCCATTGTGAGGCATTAAACTCAGCGTTGTCCTTTTAGAGTAGAAAGGACAACCAGACCAAACTCAGATGATGGCTGGCCATGAAGTGAACATTTAAACCAGCCATAGGCAGAGGGGAATTGCAGATCCCAGTGGTCAGAACTCTTATGCGTGTCCTAGTACTGAACTAGGCCTAGAGACAGTGGACTGAGGAGGCATGTGAAATACTGAGACACCAGCTGGGGCAGCCAAGGGAGTGCTGGCATCACCCTTCCCCTAACCCCAGGCTGCACAGTTTAGATCTCCAAGAGAGGCCCCTTCCTTCCATTTGAGGAGTGAAGAGGGAAGAATGGGGAGGACTTTGTCTTATACCTTGTATACCGGCTCAGTCACAGCAGGATAGGACACCAGTCAGAACCACACGGCCCCCATTCCAAACCCTAGTCCCAGGTAATATTTCTAGACAACACTGTGGGCCAGAAGAGAACCCATTGCCTTGAAGGAAAGGATCCAGTCCTAGCAGCGTTCACCATCTTCTAACCGAAGAGCCCTTGGGCCCTGAATAATCAGTAACAATACCCAGGTATTATCTTGGGGGCCTTTGTTGGGCCTCTGAGACTTGCTGGCTTCAGATGAGACTCAGCACATTACCCGTTGTGGCTACAGGAAAAACCATTTCTTCTTGAGAGAAGCAGAGGGAAATGTAATGACGACTTTGCCTTGCACCTTAGGTACCACAATAGCCTTAGTGGGATAGAACATCAAGCAGGCTCTTAGGATTCCTGATTCCAGGACTTGACTCTTAGTATTTCTGGACATGTCCTGGGCTAGAGGGCAGCCTACTGCCCAAAGGGCAAGTACCAGCCAGGCAGCATTCGCTACAAGGTGACTTAAGAGCCTTTGGACCTTAAGGTAATGTCAGCAGTAATCTGGCAGTACCCCTAATGACCTGGGGTGGTGATGCCTATGGGGTCAGGCTCTCTTCTGCTTTTGGAAGTGGGAGGAAAGAGTGGGAAGGAATGTATCTTGTGGTTTGAGTGCCAGCTTAGTCGCAGTACAATAGAACACCAGATAAACTTCTAAGGTTTTTGACTGTGGTCACTGACACCCAGATGGTACCTCTAGATCAACCTGGGCTCTAGGAGACCTTGCCAACTGAAAGGAAGAACACAAGCCTGGCTGGCTTTGCCAGTGACTGACTGTAGAGCCCCAGGGCCTTCAGCAAACATAGGCAGTATACAGGGAGAAGTTACAGTGGGCCTTGGGTGAGACTCACAGCTCTCCTGGCTTCAGGCCTGACACAGAACAGTTATAGTGGTGGTGGCCACAGGGGTGCTTGTATCACTCCACCCCCAGCCTAAGGTGGCTTGGAACAGAGAAAGAGACTGTTTATTTTAGAGAAAGTAAGGGAAAATAATAAGAATCTCTGCCTGATAATCCAAAGAATTATCCTGGATCTTGTCTAAGACCATCAAGGTAGTACCTCTATGAGTACAAGAACGAGAGCATTCTGGACCTGGGGTATCCCTTAAAAACAGATACAGCTTAGATTACACCACCAAAATCCTTCTGAATATCCAGAAAGCCTTCCTGAGAAGGATGGGTACAAATAAACCCAGACTGTATAGACTAAAAATAAATAAGTAACTCCTCAATGCCCAGACACAGAATAACAGCTACTAGGATCAACACAATTCAGGAAAACATGACCTGACCAAATGAACTCAATAAGGCACCAGGGACCAATTCTGGAGAAACAGAGATATGTAACCTTTCAGACAGATAAATGAAAATAGCTGCATTGAGTAAATTAAAAGAATTTCAAGATAACACAGAGAAGGCATTCAGACTCTATCTGTTTTCACAAAGAGACTGAAATAATTTAAACGAGTCACACAAAAATTCTGGAGTTGAAAAATGCAACTGGCTTATGAAGAATGCATGAGAGTCCTCTAATAGCAGAATTAATCAAGCAAAAGGAAGAACTAGTATGTGTGAAAACAGGGTATTTGAAAACATACAGTCTGATAAGACAAAAGAAGAAAGAATAAAAGACAATGAATTCTGTCAACAGGATCTAGAAATTAGCCTCAAAAAGCAAATCAAAGAGTCAATAGCCTTAAAGAGAAGATCAAGAAATAAATAGAAGTAGTAAGTTTATATAACGGGAAAATAACAGAGAACTTCCCAAAACTAGAGAAAGATATCAGTATCCAAGTACAAGAAGGTTATGGAACATCAAGCAGATTTAACTGAAAGAAGACTACCACAATGCATTTAACAATAGAACTCTCAAAGATCAAACATAAAGAAAGGATGCTAAAAGCAGCCAAGAGAAGAGAAACAAATAACATGCAGTGGAGCTCCAATATGTCTGGCACAGACTTTTCAGTGGGAAACTTACAGGCCAGGAGAGAGTAGCAGGATATATCTAAAGTGCTGAAGGAAAAAAAAAATTGCCCTAGAATAGTATACCAGGTGAAAATACTCCTTGACCATGAAAGAGAAATAAAGACCTTCCCAGAAAAACAAAAGCTGAGAGGTTTCATCTATGCTAGACCTGTTCTAAGTAAACAATAAAGGGAGTCATTCAATCAGAAAGAAAAGCACATTAATGAGCAATAACCAATCACTTAAAGGTATAATCCTCATTGATAATAGTAAGTACACAGAGAAACACAAAGTATTATAACATTGTAACTGTGGTGTATAAACTACTCTGATCCTAAGTAGAAAGACTAAATGATGAACCCATCAAAAATAACAACTACAACTTTTCAAGACATAATTGGTTAAATTAGGTATATATGACTATAGAAACAACAAGAAGTTAAAAAGTGGGGGGATGGAGGTAAGGTGTAGAATTTTTATTAGTTTTCTTTTGCTTGTCTATGCAAATAGTGTTAAGTTGTTATCAGGTTAAAATAATAGGTAATAAGATAGTATTTGCAAGTCTCATGATAACCTCTAACCAAAAAACATAAAAATGTTACACAAAATATAAAAAGCAAGAAACTAAATCATATAATGACCAGAGAAAATTCCCTTCAATAAAGGAAAACTGGTAACAAAGAAGAAAGGAAGATAAGACAACAAACAGAAAACAAATAACAAAATGACAGCAATTAGTTCTTAACAATAATAACATTAAATGTAAAAGGAGTAAATTCTCCAATCAAAAGCCATACACTGGCTGAATGTATACAAATACAAGACCCACTGATCTGTTGCCTACCAAAAACAAACTTTACCTATAAAGACACGTATAGAGTGAAAACAAAGGGATGGAAAAAGAGATTCCATGCCAATTGAAACCAAAAGAGAGGAAGAGTTGTTATATCAGACAAAACGGATTTCAAAACAAAAACTATATGAGGAGACAAAAAAGGTCTCTGTATAATGATAAAAGGGTCAATTCAGCAAGAGGCAATAACAATTTTAAATATATATGCACCCAACACTGGAGCACCCAGATATATAAAGGAATATTCTTAGAACTAAAAAGAGAGATAGGTCCCAATACAATAACACCTATAGACTTTAACACCCCACTTTCAGCATTGGACAGATCTTCAGACAGAAAATCAAAAAAGAAGCATTGCATTTATTCTGCATTGTAGACCAAATGAATCTAATAGATATTTACAAAACATTTCATCCAATGGCTACAGGATACACATTTTCTTCCTCAGCATATGGATCATTCTCAAGGATAGATCATGTGTTAGGTCACAAACCAAGTTTTAAAATATTTGAAAAAATTGAAATAATATCAAACATCTTCTCTTTCCACATGGAAAAAACTAGAAATTTATAACAAGAGGAATTTTGGAAACTATACAAATACATGGAAATTACACAATATGCTCATGAATGACCAATGAGTCAATAAAGAAATTAAGAAGAATATTGAAAAATTTTTGAAACAAATGATAATACAACTACAACATACAAAAACCTTTGGGATACAGCAAAAGCAGGACCAAGAGGGAAGTTTATGGGTATATCAAAAATGAGAAAAAATTTCAAATAAATCATGTAATAATGCATCTTAAAAAACTAGCGAAGCAAGAGAAAACTAAACCCAAATTAGTAGAAGAAAGAAAATAACAAAAATCAAACAGAAATAAGTGAAATTGAGATTAAAAAAATAAAAATAAAATGAAAAATTTGAGTTTTTGAAAAGATAAACGAAATTGACAAAACTTTAGCCAGACTAAGAAAAAATGACAGAAGATCCAAATACATCAAATCAGAAATGAAAAAGGAGACATTGCAACATTTACCACAGAAATTCAAAGGATTATTAGTGGCCACAATGAGCAACTATATATGCCAATAAATTAGAAAATCTAAAAGAAATGGACAAATTCCTAGACACATGTAACCTACGACGATTGAAACAGAAAGAAATTCAAAACCTAAACAGACCAATAACAAGTAATGACATTGAGGCCATAATGAAAAATCTCCCAATAAAGAAAAGCAGCTTTGCTGCTGAATTCTACCAAACATTTAAGAAAGAAAGAAAGAAATACCATTTCTACTCAAACACTTCTGAAAAACAGAGGTGGGAATACATTGAAACTCATTCTATGAGACCAGTATTACCGTGATACTGTAACCAGATGAAGATACATCAAAAAAAAAAAAAAAAAGAAAGAAAGAAAGAAAAGAAAGAAAACTATAGGCCAGTATCTCTGATGAATACCGATATAAAAATTCTCAAGAAAATACTGGCAAACCAAATTCAACAATACATTAGAAAGTTCATTCATCATGACCTAGTGGGATTTATCCCTCAGATGAAAGGATGGTTTAACCTATGCAAGTCAATGTTATACATCGTATCAACAGAATGAAGGAAAAAACCACATAATCCTTTAAACTGACGCTGGAAAAGCATTTGATGGAATTCAACATCCCTTCATGATAAAAATCTCCAAAAACTAGTATAGAAAGAACATACCTCAACATAATAAAACCCGTATTTGACAGACCAACAACTAGAATCATACTGAATGGGGAAAAGTGAAAGCCTTTCCTCAATATCTGGAACATGACAAGAATGCCCAATGGGACCAGTGTTATTTAACATAGTACTGGAAGTCCTACCTAGAGCAATCAGACAAAAGAGAGGTATAAAAGGCATCCATATTGGAATGAAAGAAGTCCAGTTACTCTCATTTGCAGATGATATAATATTGTATTTGGAAAAACCTAAAGACTCCACAAGAAAACTGTGTTAATCTGTTCTCATGCTGCTAATAAAGACATACCCAAGACTGGGTAATTTATAAAGGAAAGAGGTTTAATGGACTCACAGTTTCACATGGCTGGGGAGGCCTCACAATCATGGTGCAAGACAAAGGAAGAGCAAAGGGACTTCTTACATGGTGGTGGGCAAGAGAGAGCATGTACAGGGGAACTACCCTTTATAAAACTATCAGATTTCATGAGGCTTATTCACTATCACAAGAACAATGTGAGATGATTCAATTACCTCTCACCTGGTTCCTCCTATGACATGAGGGAATTATGGGAACCACAATTCAAGATGAGATTTGGAAGGGGACACAGACAAACCATATTATTCTGCCCCGGCCCCTCCTAAATCTCATGTCCTCACATATCAAAACCAATCATGCCTTCCTAACAGTCCCCAAAAGTCTTAACTCATTTCAGCATTAACTTAAAAGTCCACAGTCCAAGTCTCATCTGAGACAAGGCAAGTCCCTTCTGCCTATGAGCCTATAAAATCGAAAGCAAGTTAGTTACTTCCTAGATACAATGAGGGTACAGGTATTAGGTAAATACAGTCATTCCAAATGGGAGAAATTGGTCCAAACAAAAAGGCTACAGGCCCCATGCAAATCCTAAATTTAGCAGACCATTCAAATCTTAAAGCTTCAAAACGATCTCCTTTGACTCTATGTCTCACATTCAGGGTCTGCTGATGCAAGAGGTGGGCTTTCATGGCTTTGGGCAGCTCTACCTCTGTGGGTCTGCAGGGTACAGATCCCCTTCTGGCTGCTTTCATGAGTTGGCATTGAGTGGCTGTGGCTTTTCCAGGCACACAGTGCAACCCATTGGTAGCTCTACCATTCTGGTAGATCTGGAGGACAGTGCCCTCTTCTCACAGCTCCACTAGGCAGTGCCCCAGTGGAGACTCTGTGTGGGGGCTCCACCTCCACATTTCCCTTCTGCACTGGCCTAGTGGAGGTTCTCCATGAGGGATTCACCCCTCCAGCAAACTTTTGCGTGGACATCCAGGCATTTCCATACATCCTCTGATTGGTAGGTGGAGGTTCCCAAACCTCAAATCTTGACTTCTGTGCACCCACAGGCTCAACACTACATGGAAGCTGCCAAGGCTTGAGGCTTGCAGCCTCTGAAGCCATGGCCCAAGCTGTGGATTAGCCCCTTTTAGCCATGGTTGGAGTGACTGGGATGCAGGGCAGCAAGTCCCTAGGCTGCACACAGCAAGGGGGCCCTGGGCCCGCCACACGAAACCATTTTTTTTCGTAGGCCCCTTGGTCTGTGATGGGAGGGGCTGCTGAAAAGGTCTGTGACATGCTCTGGAGACATTTTCATCATTGTATTAGTGATTTACATTTGGCTCCTTGTTACTTATGCAAATTTCCACAGTAGAAAAACCGATTAAATTTAAGTTTATCCCCAGAAAATGGGTTTTTCTTTTCTATCATGTCATCAGGCTGCATATTTTCCAAACATTTATGCTCTGCTTCCTCTTGAATGCTTTGCCACTTGGAAATTTCTTCCACCAGATACCTTAAATCATCTTTATCAAGCTCAAAGTTTCAAAAATCTCTGGGACAGGGGCAAAATTCTACCAGTTTTTTTACATAGGAAAAGTGATCTTTACTTTAGTTCCCAAGAAGTTCCTCATCTCCATCTGGGACCATTTCAACCTGGACTTCATTGTCCATACCGCAGTCAGCATTTTGGTCAAAGCCATTCAACAAGTCTCTAGGAAGTTCCAAACTTTACTACATCTTCATGTCTTTTTCTGAGCCCTCCAAAATGGTTCAATCTGTGCCTGCCACCCAGTTCCAAAGTCATTTCCACATTGTTGGGTATCTTAACAGCAGTGCCCCACTACCTGGTACCAATTTGCTATATTAGTCTATTCTCACACTGCCAATAAAGACATACTCAACACTAGATAATTTATAAAGAAAAGAGGTTTAATGGACTCACAGTTCTACATGGCTGGGGAGGCCTCATGATCATGGTGGAAGACAAAGGAAGAGCAAAGGGATTTCTTACATGGTGTTGGGCAAGAGAGAGCATGTGCAGGGGAACTCCCTTTATAAAACCATCAGATCTCACAAGATTCACTCACTATCATGAGAACAGTATGGGGGAAACTGCCTCCATGATTCAATTACCTCTCACCAGGTCCTTACCATGACATGAGGGAATTATGGGAGCCACAATTCAAGATGAGATTTGAGTGGTAACACAGCCAAACCATATCAAAACCTATTAGAACTGAAAAACAAATTTAGCAAAGTTGCAGGATACAAAATCACATAAAAATAGCAGTAGCATTTCTATATGCCAACAATGAACAAATTAAAAAAGAAGTTTAAAAAAGTAATCCCATTACAATAGCCATACACAAATTTAAATACCTAGGAATTAACCAAAAAAGTGAAAGATCTCTATAATGAAAACTATAAAATAATGATGAAAGAATTTAAAAAGACAACCAAAAAATGAGAAAAAATTCTATATTCATGAGTTGAAAAATATTGTTAAAATGTCCATACTACCCAAAGCAAGCTATAGATTCAATATAATCTGTATCAAAATACCAATTAAATTCTTCACAGAAATAGGAAAAATATTCTGAAATATATAAGAATCCACAAAAAACCCAGATTATTCAAAGCTTTCTGAATGAAAAAAAATAAAAAAATTAAAAAAACCTTACGGAATTTCATTACTTGACTTCAAATTATACTACAGAGTTATAATAATCAAAACAACATGGTACTGGCATAAAAATAGACACACAGACTAATTGAACAAAATAGAGAACCAAGAAATGAATTCACACACCAGCAGTAAACTAATTTTCTACAAAGGTACCAAGAACATGAACTTGGGAAAAGACAGTCTCTTCAATAACTGCTGCTGGGAAACCTGGATATTCATCTGCCGAAAAGTAAAACTAGACCCCTATCTGGTGCTGTATACAACAATCAAATCAAGTCTTTAAGATTTAAAGACTTAAATCTAATACCTCATCTATGAAACTACTACAAAAAGAATATTGGGAGAAAATCTCCAGGACATGGTTCTGTGCAAACATTTCTCAAGCAATACCCCACAAGTACAGAGATATTGCTTAAGGGTTATTGTTTAAAGCAACAATGGACAAATGGAATCACATTAAGTAAAAAGTTTCTACACAACAAAGGATACAATCAACAAAGTGAAGAGACAGCCCACTGAATGAGAGAAAATATCTGAAAAACTACCCATCTGTCAAGGGATTGATAATCAGAATATATCAAGAGCTCAAATAACTCTATAGAGGAACACTTTAATAATCTGATTTAAAAATTGGCAAAAGATCTGAATAAACATTTTTCAAAATAACACATACAAATTGCAAACAGGTACATGGAAAGATGCTCAACATCATTGATCATCAGAGAAATGCAAATCAAAACTACAATGAGACATGATCTCACAGCAGTTAAAATAGCTTATATCCAAAAGACAATCAGTAACAAATGCTGGCGAAGATGAGGAGACTTGTACACTGTTGGTGGGAACGTAGATTAGTACAACCACTATGGAGAACCATTTGGAGGTTTCTCCAAATACTAAAAATCTAGCTGTCAAATGATCGAGCAATCCTACTTCTAGGTACATACATCAAGGAAAAGAAATCATTATATCAAAGAGATATCTGCACTACTATGTTTGTCTAGCACTGTTTACAATAGCTAAGATTTGGAAGCAACCAACAGTCCAGCAATAGATTAATGGATAAAGAAAATTTGGTACTTACACACAATGGAGATCCAGTCATTTGCAACAACAAGGTTGGAACTGGAGATTATTATGTTAAGTGAAATAAGCCAGGCACAGAAAGACAAACATTACATTTTCTCATATATTTGTGGGAACTAAAAATCAAAACAATTGATCTCATAAACATAGAAAGTAGAAGGATGGTTACCAGAGAAAGAAAATGGTAGTCGGGTGTAGAGGTGAAGGTGGGGATGGTTAACGGGTACCAAAAAAAAAAAAAATAGAAACCATGAATAAAACCCACTATTTGATAGCACAGTAGGGTGAATATAGTAAATAATAATTTAACTTTACATTTTAAAATAACTTATATAATGTAACGGGATTATTTGTGACTCAAAGGGTAAATGCTTGAGGGGACGGATACCTCATTCTCCTTGACATGCTTATTTCATGTTGCATGCCTGTATCAAAACATCTCACGTACCCCATAATTACATACACCTACTATGTACCCACAAAAAATCAATTAATGGAACATAGTAAGTATAAAAGAAAATGGAATAATAAGCTATATTTGATTAATTCAAAAGATAGCAAGATAGGAGACAAAAGAAGAATTACAAAATAGAAACACAAAATGAAAATAGTAGATATAAATCTAATTATATGTTGCTACATATATTCTAAAAATACCATAGTCATTAAGAGTCTGAATTATTTTAAAGTATGTATTGCTTCTCAGAGCACACCTTAAATATGAGAATGCACAATATTTGAAAAGTGGACCTTAAAAATATACTATGAAAACAGAAATAAAAAAATTGGTATAGCTATATTAATATCAAACAATGTTGATATTAATGAAAGCACTGCTAGAGATAAAGATGAACATTTTATAATAAAGGACTCAATTCCCCAGGTAGATATGTTGATTATAAGTGTGCCACTGATAGTTTAATGTAGATAAATAATATTTGATGTAAATAAATTTTAAAAAGTCTATAATCACTGTGGGAGATATTTAATCAAATATTTCATAAACATATGAGCAGGCCGGGCATGGTGGCTCACACCTGTAATCCCAGCACTTTAGGAGGCCAAGGCAGGTGGATCAAGAGGTCAGGAGACTGATACCATCCTGGCTGACACCGTGAAACCCCGTCTCTACTAAAAATACAAAAAATTAGCCGGGCGTGGTGGCGGGCACCTGTAGACCCAGCAACTTGGGAGGGTGAGGCAGGAGAATAGCATGAACCCAGGAGGTGGAGCTTGCAGTAAGCCGAGACCATGCCACTGCACTCCAGCCTGGGTGACAGTGCAAGACTCCGTCTCGGAAAAAAAACAAAAAAAAAGCCTATGAGCAAACAAAAATACAGTAAAGACAGAACATTTTTAAAAAACACAATTGAAAATGTATACATACAATCACAGTAAACATCTAGCCCAAAAAGAAAAAAGTATTTATTTAATGAGTATAGAAGATATATTTTTATGTGTCTTAGATCATGCAGAAAATCTAAACACAAATTCAAAGAGTGAAATCATATTTAGATGTTTTCTGACTGTAGAAAATTAAACTAGAAATAAATGAGGAAAAGATAATTAGAAAGTCTCCAACCGTTAGAAATTAAGCAACACAATCCAAAACAACCCATGGGTCAAAGAAGAAATCACAATAGAAATTGGAAAATATTTTAAGCAAAAAGATAATGAGGACACAGCATATGAATATTCGTGGGAAATAGCAACATCACTGTCTAGGGAGAAATTTATATTCTTACATGCATATATTAGGAAAGAACAAAAATTGAAAATTAATGATTTAAGCTTCTATCTCAAGATGCTAGGAAATGTATAGCAAATCAAATAAACAAAAGTAAATAGAAGAATATAATAGAGATAAGATAACTTAATGAAAGAGAAAATGCACAAAAGAGTACATTAAAACAAGGAGGAGGTGACTCTTTGAAAATATGAATAATCTTAATCAAATGCTAGCAAGACTGATCAATGAAAACATGGAACATTTATAAGTTACTGACATCAGAAATATGAAGAAATATCACTCCATATTTCATATTTTTATCACTGAAGACATGAAAATGAAAACAAAGATTATTGACACTTTTACTAATATATTTGACAATTTTAAGAAAATAACTCGTTGAATAGTATATTTCAAGACTGACACATGAAAAGAAAATCTGAATAGCCCTACAAATATTTTTAAACATACAATCTATTATTAAAACCCTCCCCAGAAAAAAAAGTTTGCTTCACTAGAAAAGTCTTTCAAACATTTAAGAAATCAAGCCAAACTTATAATAATCACCCTGATTTTATGTGTATGTGCATGTGTGTAGTAATTTTAAGAGATCTGTGTAAGGTTGAAATTAAAATCTAAACAGAATCATTAATTTTTTTCTCATGTAGTTCTCCTATCTTTTGTCTTTTTACGTGAATATTTTAATAATAATTATATCAAAGTCATAGTCAGTGAAGTCAATTATCTAGATCATGTGAAGTTGGGTATGTAGCTATCATCTGACGACTCTCTTGATTTTTTTTCTTGATCTCATTACTCTTGACATGCCTACATTTTTTTTTTTTTTTCTAGCCATGTTGTATACGAAATGTAGAGGCTCCAGCTGATGGTGTTTTTCAACCAGGGGAAGTTTATCTTTTCCTTTTCCAGGTGGATAGACTAGCAAAAAAATCAACTTATTCCATTCTTGGATGGAGTTTAGTGGAGGCAGTGTTGCAGTTTTATGAAGATTTAGTCTACTTCTTACTCCAATCCTTAGACATAGATTTTAAAATTTTAAATTTAGAATTCAGTGAATTCACCAGGACTGCTCCCGTGTCTTACCACCACCACCAGGGTACTCTGGAAAACACTTTTCTGCTTTTCAGAATGTTCAGCTAAACCTTTTACTCCCAACTCATACAGCTTCAGAATTTGGCTAATGTCTTAAAAGAAAAATTGACTTAAACCATACAAATCTCCAAAGTTGTCTCTTTTGTACAGGTGTCTGTTTCTTTGTCCTACTGACTTTTTTGACAGCATATGAACTCAGAATTATTTTTACATTTTAAATAGTTCAGGGATAAAATATTTCATAAAATGTGAAATTTTATGACACTTAAATTTCACTAGTTTTGTTGGAACATAAACGCACTCATTCACTTACATACTATCTGGACAAATTTCACTACAATGATAGAATTGAGTGGTTGACACAGAGACTCTATAGCTGCAAAGCTGAAAATGTGTACCTGTGTCCCTTAACAGAGGTAAGGGACCTCTTTTAAGGTTTTTTTGTTTTGTTTTTTTTTTTTAATACACCATTTTCTGCTCTAGTATGTAAGACTACCAAAAGTTCTGCTAGTTTCTGTATCACTCAGCGAGGCCTTCTGCACAGGAAAAGTCCAGAGACTCATAGAATATTCATAGGATAAACTATGTCTTCAGATTGTAAATTCACCACTCTCTTGTTCCTTCACTCTATAATCGTTATCTATCAAAGGCTTTTTGCTTCAAAAATGCTCTGATTTCATTAAACAGGGTTTTCTTCCTCTGTTTTAACTATCATTTTTCACTTAATCTACTTTTTTCTTGCCAAAAGCAGTTGTATATCACAAAGTACTCCATTCTATTTTAAGTGGTAGATAATCATCACTTGAAAGAGCTGGATTATTGATATATGCTATTTTGCTTTTTATAAGAGGTATCTAGAAAAAAAGAAGCAGATAAAAATGAAGATATTATAGGGCACCAGAGAATTCCTGGTTTAAAAGGAACCAATAAAGTCTTCCAGTTTAAACCCTTATTTTGCAGTTTAATAAATCTTTACTTAGAGGGAAGTTTAAGAAGTTTGTTACAACTGACCTTAAGGTTTTGATTGGCAGGACTAGAGTCCTAACCTTCTGAATCTAGAAGCCTTCCCTTTGCTTCCCTGTGTCCTTTATGTGACCTTCACTGTACTGTACAGGCTTATGTGTCTGTAGCTTTAGCTGGTGTAGTAGGCTGTGCTTGTTTGCATGCCTTCCTGGAGTTGTGTATATTTATATTACTGTTATTGACACAATTAGGTGATACTCTCATACTTGAGTTATTGAAAGTTATCTTTCAAATTTTTTCTTTCTGAGAAAGAATATTGTTTTTCTGCCTTCTTTGGTAAAATAAAATAACCAAGGATGTTTTTAAGTCAGCTCAAATTTATCCAAAGTAATTTAAATATTATTTTTGAAGTAAAAATATAATGTCATTTTAAAAATAGGGTTAATAAGAAAAATGCTGACAGTTTCACAGTGCTAGTGTCACCACAATCTGGCTCTTTATTCAAAGCACCAATTAAGTAAAACATTTACATTTAGCTTGTCAGAAAATAATTTTTTAAAGTTAGCTTTTTAATATTTTTTTTTTGCATAGCCTCTGTCTTAATATCAAATCATTTATCTTTATACCTGCTAATGTAGTTTGTTATCATAGGCAGAATGACACATTCTATATAAAATACAGTGGACACAATAAAAAAATGTGTTATTGTAGAAGCTCATCAATAGATTGAATCAAGACTGAAGCACACCAAGTGTGTCTTCTATCTAACCTTTTTATTAGCAATAAATAATATTTGCCAAAAGTATTGAGTTGAATGTATTCTAGCAACATTTTATTTTCTGTACAGGTATATTAGACTATTATTTACAACACATTTAGAAATCTATTCATATTTAGAAATTCATTCAACTTTCTAAGTTTTCCATGAAATCTTCTGTGATTAAATATCCCAGCTTTACATCTTCCATTATGAAAATGTATTTTAATAGGACAAAACTCAGAATAGGCATAATTTTAAAACATTTATTCAGTAGTATTCTCATTTCTATTGACCTTAAGAATATTAAAAATATATATTATTTACAGAAGAGTTTTTAGATTTAGCCAAACATTTGTTACCTTTCATAGTAATACTCTTTTAGTCCAGAGATTAGCATAATAGCAACATGGGTCAATTTAGAAAACAATCGATAATTTTCCATTATTTGTCACTTCCATTGTATTGACTTGTTATTAAACTATTATTAAAGAACAACGGCCCTTCAATATTTGGATTTTTACAAAGCTATATAATAAAAACTTTTGGGTAGTTTAAAATAAATTTTATTTCCTATAAAAATTTGTGGAGTCTACATGCGTCCAGTATTTGGAAAGAAAAAACATTAAACTTCCTGTTTATTATTGGTCTTCCTGGAACTAGAAAGGATCAGAGAAATGAAGCAGAATGCAAATATGATCCAAGAGAGCTCTCAAAAGTAATGTAAAATACGTAAATACAGGTACAAATATAGAGAAAAAATGTAAATTCTTCAATTTATTTGGATTTCAGTAAATTATTTCCCATAGCCAAAATCATAGTTTAAATATCAGTAAAATATTTTTTGTTAATATGACTTTGCTGGTAAATAACATAATACCAGGTTGAGTATGCATACAATAAAGTTTCAGTGGCAGTTTAACTGGGTAAATGAATGATGCAAAACTATGAAGAACAAGATATAATGTACTGGCAGGAAAAAGAAGGGGCTAGTATGGTAATAAGGAAACACTTCGTGGTTTTGAATTTTGTGAAACATTTTCAGTGACTGGGAGGTATGTGTATAATTCAGAAAATGATAAATATGCTACAATAAAAAATAAAGATCAAATATTAGCATTTCAATATATCTAAGTTTTATTCCTCGCTTATGTCGTCTTCCCCATGTGTATTTGTTGCAAATGCACTATTTCTATATTAGGAGAGATAAGGCACAACAAACAGCCAAGAGATAGTATTTTTTAGGAGCAGAGAAAACAAAACAAAACATAAAAATCCTCTGGCATTTAGTTAAGAAAGACCACATGGACTATGATATTCTGAGAAGCCTCCATTGTTAATTAGTAGGTTAATAGATTTGTATGTTGCACCATAAATAACAGAAAACAAATTCTTTAAAAAAGTCAAATAAAAAAATTAACAAATGCTAATTATGTACACACAATTGTTTTATTGCATTTTGCTTTACTGTGCTTTGCAGATATGGTGGTTTGTTTTTTTTTTTTAAACAAATTAAAGGTTTGTAGCAACCCTGCATCAAGCATATCTATCAGCAAATGTTTCCAGCACCATGGGCTAACTTCATGTTTCTGTGTCACATTTGAGTAATACTTGCAGTATTTCATTACTTTTCATTATTATTACATCTTTTCTGGTTATTTGTGACCAGAGATTTTGATAGTACTACTGTAATTGCTTTGGGATGCCACAAAATGTACCCATATTAGACAGTACGCTTAATTGATAAACATGATATGTGTTGTCGCTACTGCTCTGACCAGCCATTTCCCCACTTCCTTCCCTCTCCTTCGGCTTTCCTATTTCCTGAGATACAACAATATTGAAATTAGGTTAGTTAACTCTACAATGGCCTCCAAGTTTTCAAGTAAAAGGAAGAGTTGCATACATTCCACTTTAAATCAAAAGCTACAAGTGATTAAGCTTAGTGAGAAAGGTGTCTTGAAAGCCCAGACAGGCCCAAAGCTAGGCCTCCTATACCAAACAGTTAGCCATGTTATGAATGCAAAGAAAAAGTTCTTGAAGGAAATTAAAAGTGTTACTCCAGTGAACACGTGAATGATAAGAAAGTGAAACAGCTTTATTGCTGACATGACTTTATTGCTGACATAAGCTGGCTAGATCTGGATAGAAGATCTAGCCAGCCACAACATTCCCCTAAGCCAAAGGACAATCCAGACCAAGATCCTAACACTTCAATTATGTAAAGGTTGAGAGTGGTGAGGAAACTGCAGAAGAAAAGTTTGAATCTAACATAGGTTGGTTCATGAAGTTTAAGGAAAGAAAATGTTTTAAAACTATAAAAACCCTAGAAGAAAACCTAGGTAATACCATTCAGGACATAGGCATGGACAAGGACTTCATGTCTAAAACACCAAAAGCAACGGCAACAAAAGCCAAAATTGACAAATGGGATCTAATTAAACTAAAGAGCTTCTGCACAGCAAAAGAAACTACCATCAGAGTGAACAGGCAACCTACAGAATGGGAGAAAATTTTTGCAATCTGCTCATCTGACAAAGGGAAATATCAAGAACTTACAAAGAACTCAAACAAATTTACAAGAAAAAAACAAACAACCCCATCAAAAAGTGGGCAAAGGATATGAACAGACACTTCTCAAAAGAAGACATGCATGCAGCCAACAGACACATGAAAAAATGCTCATCATCACTGGCCATCAGAGAAATGCAAATCAAAACCACAATGAGATACCATTTCACACTAGTTAGAATGGTGATCATTAACAAGTCAGGAAATAACAGGTGCTGGAGAGGATGTGGAGAAATAGGAACACTTTTACACTGTTGGTGGGATTGTAAACTAGTTCAACCATTATGGAAACCAGTATGGCGATTCCTCAAGGATCTGGAACTAGAAATACCATATGACCCAGCCATCCCGTTACTGGTTATGTACCCAAAGGATTATAAATCATGCTGCTATAAAGACACATGCACACATATGTTTATTGCAGCACTATTCACAATAGCAAAGACTTGGAATCAACCCAAATGTCCATCAGTGACAGACTGGTTTAAGAAACTATTTTCATAATATAAAAGTGCAAAGTGAAGCAGCAAGTGCTCCTGTAGAAGTTAAAGCAAGTTATCCAGAAGATCAACTAAGATCATTGATGAAGAAGGCTACATTAAACAAATTTTCAGTGTAGATGAAACAGCTCTGTATGGAAAGAAGATGCCACCCAGGATTCACAGCTAGAGACAAGAGGTGCATGGTTTCAAAGCTTCAAAGAACAAGCTGACTCACTGATTATGTAGCAGGATGGGTGGCAGACAAAACTCCTCAGACACCGAGTTAAAGAAGGAAGGGTTTATTCGGCCGGGGGCATTGGCAAGACTCGTGTCTCAAGAGCTGAGCTCCCCGAGTGGGCAATTCCTGTCCCTTTTAATGGTTCACAACTCTAAGGTGTGTGTGTGAGAGGGTCGTGATCGATTGAGCAAGCAGGGGGTACGTGACTGGGGGCTGCATGCACCAGTAATTAGATTGGAACAAAACAAGATGAGGATTGTCACAGTGCTTTTCTATACAATGTCTGTAATCTATAGATAACATAACTGATTAGGTCAGGGGTCGATCTTTAACTACCAGGCCCAGGGTGCAGTGCCGGGCTGTCTGCCTGTGGATTTCATTTCTGCCTTTTAGTTTTTACTTCTTCTTTCTTTGGAGGCAGAAATTGGGCCTAAGACAATATGAGGGGTGTGGTCCGTAATAATGATATTACATCCACTCTTTCTGCACTCTATAAACAGAACAATGAAGTCTGGATGACAGCATATATGTTTATATTATGGTTTACTGAAAAATTTTAATCCACTCGAGATCTACTGCTCAGCAAAAGAGTTTCCTTTCAAAATATTACTGCATATTGAAATTGCACCTGGTCACCCCAGAGCTCTGATGGAGATGTACGAATTAAATGTTATTCCAAGCCTGCTAACACTATATCCATTCTTTAGATCATGGATAAAGGAGTAATTTTGACTTTCAAGTCTTATTATTTAAGAAAGATATTTTGTAAGGCTATAGCTGCCAGAGATAGTGATTTATCTAATGGATCTAGGTAAAGTCACTTAAAATCTTTCTGGAAAGAATCCACCAAATCCACCATTCTAGATGTCATTAAGAGCATTCATGATTCATGGAAGGAGGTCAAAATATCAACATTACCAAGAGTTTGGAAGAAGTTCACTGCAACCCTCTTGCATGACTTTGAGGGGTTCAAAACCTCAATAGAGGAAGTAACTGCAGATATGGTGAAAATAGCAAGAGAATTATAATTAGAAGTGAAGGCTGACGATATGACTGAATTGTTGCAATCTCATGATAAAATGAACAGATGAGTAGTTGCTTCTTATGGTTGAACAATGAAAGTGGTTTCTTGAGACAAAATATATTCTTAGTGAAGAGTCTGTGAAAACTGTTGAAAGGACAACAAGTAAATATTATTTAAACTTAGTTGATAAAATATCAGCACGGATTCAGAAAATGGACTCCAATTTTAAAAAAAGTTTTCCTGTGGGTAAAATGCTATCAAAGAGCATTGCATGCTATAGTGAAATCTGTAATGAAAGGGACAGTCAGTGGATAGGGCAAACTTCATTGTTGTCCTATTTTCAGAAATTTTCACAGACACCCCAGCCTTCAACAACCTCCTCCCTGATCAGTCAGCAGCCATCCACATTGAGGCAAATAATATTGCTAAGAAAATTTTTTTAAAACCACACACACACACACACACACACACACACACACACACACGAGAAAAGTCTATATTAGTTTGTGACTAAAGATGTCCAAGACTTGATAATATATTTAATTTTAAAGAAGAGAAAATTAGAAACACAGATCAACAATATACATTTTAGGGATTGGAAAAGTATATTAATATGTTTATACATAAGCACGAAGAGCAAGACAAACAACTTTTGAAACAAATGCATTTGAAAAACTTCATCCTCCGTGAAAATCATCTCAAAGTAGAGGCAAGGTGAAACAAATGGGGCTTCTCTGTACCTTGAATAACAATGTGTAATTAAGGGTGACATAATTTTATATTCATGGAAGCCATTTTTCTTTGAAATTTACTCATACTCTCAGATATCTTAGAAAGGTAATGCGATTTGTAATGTGATCTTTAAAATGCACAGTGTGACTGGCATGGTTTAAACATAATATTTAGATGCAGTATCACCCCAAATTATCCTAGCAGGTAGAGCTGAGGCAAACCACCAATTTTGACTCCACATGTACTCTAGATACCAAAAAATGGATAAATTGGATTCGTTTGTGCTCTCCTTTTTGCTCGTCTTTATGAGCAGTGAAATTGTATAGATGGAGACTTCAGTTCACAGAGAGGAAAGCTGCAGGAGTTCGCACCTCCTAGGGAAATACGGACTGCAAATGGATCCAGCAGTCATCATGCTGAACAGGGTGGGTGTGGGAGGTAGTTATTTTAAGCAGCAAGCTCCAAGTGTCTGAACTCTAGTGGGGGGAAGAAAAAACCCATGAATAGTGCACATTCTAGAAAAGATTAATTTGGCTCTTCAAATAGTTGTTACTCAAAAGGTTATCAATAGGTTTCCAAGACTTAATAAGGTATGATTTTATAGTTTTCATCAGTGTTACTGTATGATCTTCAACAAGTCACTTAACCTCTCTGTGCCTCAGATTTTTTCCTCTGCAAAGTGGAGATAATGTCTAAAGATCAAAGAGTAAGTCAGAAGAGCACACGAGGTCTCTTCACAATTTAGCATGTGTGGTTCTATAATTCACAAGGGGCTTCTACCTTTGTAGTCCACAAAGAACTATTAACCATAATGAGTCACGCCTGTAACCTTTAAAATTATGGCCACTTACCTCCTACCTGTATGTTTAACATTTTTCTAGATTCTCAGCTAGCTCTGCTCTGACCTGGGGCTAATTTAATAAATCCTTGATCAGTAATGGCTAAGAGCTAAGTACCTAACTATCAGGGTGGCTTAAGGATTAAATGTATTAATGCATTAAAGCTCTTAACCTAGTGCTCCACACACACTAATTGCTCAATAAGTGCTAGTGTTAGTGGGTGTGTTGATGGTTATCATTAAAATGGCCATTTTGCTCATTGTGTTGTTAATCTTTTTGATGACCCACTCCAACTTAATACACTAATTTCGTGATACAGTGATAAGTGTCCTAAGTTTCTTTTGACCAGGTTCCAACTGTGCATTATAATTCCATCAGTTTTGCTTCTCTTTTGTTCTTGGGCCTCATTTCTTGGGCTCCATCATAGCTTCACTCACCAGTCCCTCTGTGCCCCAGTGCCTCACCTCTCTCACTGCACCTCACTAGCTTTTTTGAGGTCTCCAATGGAGCTGCTAAAGAGCACACTTCTTGCCTAAGTTCTGAAGAATTTAGGAAATAATATAAAGGTGAAAATATCAACTTTCACATGGATTAAACAGATGTTAGAGAGTGCAGGTTTAGGTAAGAGATCAATGGACTTCCTAACACTGAACTTCAGTACTAGGCAACGAGGTGGGGATGACTGCTGCTAGAGGAAAACAAATTAAAGAGGAGGACAGTCTGGGACTGAGCCTAGATGCCCAGGTTTTCCCATACATTTTCTAATTGAATAAGTGAATAAAGGTTTGGAAAGAGATTAGCTAGATGTATCCTTAATGTAAAAAGTCCCTCCTCAGGAGAACTTAAGTGGTAAAGGGGTAATGGTTTGATGGGACAGACTCTCTCCTGATTGTACTTTCTAGACTGCAAGAGGTGATCTCTAGATTTTGGCCTTGTTTGGAATAAAGTCTACGACAGTTATTAAAATATTTGATATTTAATTTGGGACAGTAGTAAGAGAGTGATATAAACCCTCTATAAAACCTTTACTGTTTAATGGAGTTCTACATTAGAGTAGATGGGATACAAGTTTGTGTTCACAATACAAATTTAGCAAGCATAATATTTAGTATTAATGAAAAAGAGACTCTGAGGAGAGATGCTGCAAATGCAGCATCCTCTCTTAAGACAAAATAAAAACACTAATTTTAAAAGGCCTACCTGTATCCATATATAAAGGCAGTGGATAAGCAAGATAATATTTTCAGGCATAGACATTAAATTTTTATGTTATATTTCCTGATGTTACAGTCATCTCGTCTAAAATATATGAGCTAGGGTATCATTTTTGCTGATTCTTTATCACAGTTTTGTGCCCTCTAGAAACTCTTTTCCATTGTATAAGATAGTGCTGTTGGTCATCATCAAGCACTTTTAGGATTTTAACTCATTAAAATATTTTATAGGGATAAAAAATATTTCATTTTGAAGTGTGTCCTAAGGGTTCCATGGGGACCAGCAGCAAACAATAAATTAACAGAAAAGGAACTAAACATAGTGTCAAACAGTGAAATAAATAAATGCAAATAAATTACATGGGCTTCATCTCTCGTAATCATGAGTTAGAAAAATAGAACAGAAAGCCTGATGGGACTTGCTTTTTTTGCTTTCTCCTTTTAGAATCTTAGTGGTTTGTGTGGTGGTGGTAACAGCGTGCATGGGCAAGTCAAAGACCAACTCTGTCTTAATAACTATACTTTTAAGCATGTTTTCAGCCATTACCAATGTGTTCCAGAGACAAGCAGAACTCTTGCTGACCTATAACAAAATAAGCAGCCTTCACTGAATATTTATACTGAGCAAGTCGTGTGCTAAGCAGTTTGCATGGGATATGCCATTTCACCTTTCAGCTAGTCGATAATTTAGGTAGTATTATCATCCTCATTTTACAAGCCAAATTTTTAAAAACTTAGGTTTAAAAAGATTGTATATCTCATACAAGAACAATCGGCTACAAATAATTAGAGCTAGGATTTTTAGCTGTTCTTTGATTCCTTAGTCCATCCCCAAAGCCACTGAATTCCAAATTATTCACTATAGGAAGGATTATACACAGATATTGATAAATAAGTACATATATAAATATGATGTGTTGATTCAATATTTATTATTTTTTGTTTTTATTTTTACTGCTATGGATATACAGTAAATCTGGGTAGTGGCTCTGACTGGTTCAGTTGTATTTACAAAAGTAACAAAATAAGTTCTTGGGGTGTGCCCTGCTTCTTTCTGCTCTTTCACTTTCTGACATCATTCTTGTCTTAATCTCTAGGCAGCTGATATCCTCATGCCACGTGCAAAGTATCCAGAGCTGACTATTGTGTTTCATAACATCCTTCCTTTAAGTCCAGGTTTTCCCCTCTTGCCCTACTTCTCCTTCAAGCATTAGTCTTGCCCTTTAATTGATGCTACTGTTTGAAGCTCAATGCAAAACAAACAAATTATCAATTAATATGGCCCCAGAAATTGCTAATAAGTAATGGCATAACATCTTCAGGGTATTTGCATTTTAAAAGTGAAGTCTATCACATCAAATGATACTTTTAGGGTGGGGAGTTTCCTTATTTTGTTTCCTTGTTTCTAAACTCAGGATGGGTTATCAGTTCCGTTGACTATGTAAAAAACATTAGGAATGCATGGTTTTGAGTTGCATCTTCATTTTGTAATGTGATGAAACACGTAAATAGACATTTTAAATACATGACATTACATTTACCTTTTCTTTAAACTAGGGATTATTCTAGATGCTATGGTCTCTCATATTCACTTTTTCTCCAATGACTATTTGGTATTTTGCATGCGAAATTTGCTAATTTCTGTGTGAAAATATAACAATATCTTTAGGATAAAAGACATTTAAACTTTGCCTAAAACTCAAGAAAAAATATTTGTAAGCACACCTTTTCCATGGCAGAGTTAGCTTCCAATACCATTAGAGGTCTTAGAAGAAAAAAAAAAAAAAAAAAGGTACAGTCTCTTTGAAATACTGAGGCTCTGTCAATTTATACTGGCTATGAAAATGACCACCAAGGTTAAATTAAGCAACAATCATATATTTGACTATTTTCCCGTGAGCACCTCATTTCTTCTTTCAAGGTAGTATTGAATATATTCAGTAATGGCAGACTTTCCCTACCTTGTCTGTGGACGAGAGGAGCAAAACACAACAATGAAGACCTGCAAAACATAGAATGCAAAGAATGAGAGTGAATTCTATCTAGGTCTGGTAGACTTTGCAATTTATTTGCAGAGTTTGATTTTAATAATATTAACTTCTATTTTCTTTATCAAAGATGAACATTTTTACTTCCATGCTTTCAGATGACATCTATGGCTGTGATCCATTCCAGCAAGCATTTTATTCTGGCACTCTCGATAGCACAGATAGAGGAGACTCAAAGGACTGACAGAAGACCCCCAGGTAAGCCTGTGCACAAATTATCTCTAAAATGTCTATTGTGTAATATGACGAAAAGACTATAGTGACAAGCACAGAATGTCCACAGTCTTAGGATGAACGCAACAAAGATGTTTCTCTATAAATGCATAGATACTGAATATACTGGTGCATTGGCCGGGAAGTGGGGTCGTCCGAGGACCCCCGACCCATCCGGCGGAGACCCATCTGGCCCGGGCCACGGACTGCTGACTGAACGGACCTACCAGGTACTTTCGTTTTGTTCTGTCTGTCTTGCCGGCTAACTCTGAACTCTGGGGAGTACTCCTTCTGAATTAAGTGGGGAAGGGGGACAGACGTGTCCGGCACCTTCCCACTCACGCCCTGGGGGACGCCCTGGCGGTAGTCTGGGAGAAGGCTGATGACTCGGTCAGCCTCCTGAAATCTGTAGGCAGGTCGCCCCAGCCGTCTGAATATTTTGTAATCTTGTGGCGCTACTCTCTGGCCGCGCGGCTTCTCCTTACTTGTCTGGTCTTTGTTTTTGTTACTTTTGTTTTGTCCTTGTTATACGTGGACGAAATAAGACAGACGTTGACGACTCCTTTGTCTCTGACCCTGACTCACTTCCCTGACGTTCGGGCTCGAGCCCACAACCTCTCCATAGAAGTCCGTAAGGGACGATGGCGAAAATTCTGCTCGTCCAAGTGGCCTACCCTCCATGTTGGGTGGCCCCGGGATGGAACATTTGACCTCCCAATTATCTTACAGGTTAAAGCAACAGTGATGGATCCTGGGCCACTCGGACACCCGGACCAGGTGGCCTACATAATTATTTGGGAGGATCTGGTCCGAAACCCTCCCTCTTGGGTGAAACCCTTCCTCCATTCCCCTTCCCCATCCCAATCTACCCTCCTTGCCTTAGAAGCCCCAAAGAATCGGAATCCGGACCCACATAAGCCAGTCCTCCCAGATGAACCCCAGAGGGACCTCCTTCTTCTCGACCCCCTGCCTCCTCCACCTCAAAACTCCCGTCTGGGACCTCCACCTTACGCTACACCCTTGCCCCCTGTCTTGTCCCCAGCTCTTTCCTCTACCGCCTCGACCCCTACCCTTTCTCCAACTTCTCCTTCGGCCCCTCCCTCCACCCCGTCTCCTCCTCCTGCCCCGCCCAAACTCACCCCTCGGACGCCGCCGCCGACACCTCCTCGTCTCCGCTTGCGGCGGACTGAGGACCCAGAAGGCCCTTCCACTTAGCAATCCTCCCTTTTTCCCCTCCGTACTTTCAGTCACACAGTCCAGTACTGGCCCTTCTCTGCCTCTGACCTCTATAACTGGAAGACCCATAACCCTTCCTTTTCCCAAGACTCTCAGGCCCTAACCTCGTTAATAGAATCCATTCTCCTCACCCACCAGCCCACCTGGGATAATTGCCAGCAACTCCTGCAGGTCCTCTTAACCACTGAAAAAGGCAGCGGGTCCTCTTGGAGGCCCGGAAAAATGTGCCAGGACCAGGAGGCCTCCCAACCCAACTTCCCAATAAAATAGACGAGGGATTTCCCCTCACCCGCCCAGACTAGGACTATGAAACGGCACCAGGTAGGGAGAGTCTCCGAATCTATCGCCAGGCTCTGTTGGCGGGTCTCAAAGGGGCAGGAAAACGCCCCACAAATTTGGCCAAGATAAGAAAGAAACCCCTAAGGAAAGGGAAGCCAGGTTAGCCAAGGAACAGATAGAGCGAGAGGACCGTAAAAACCGAGTAAAGGATAAGCATTTAACAAAAATCCTGGCGGCAATTGTGAGAGAGAAAGGACCAGGGAGAGAGGGAGAGAAGCGGAGGCGGCCAAAAGTGGAAAAAGACCAGTGTGCCTACTGCAAAGAACAGGGGACTCGCGGAGACGTTGAGGACGAAAGAGGGCGCGGCCAACTCCCGGGGGGACGGCAGGCCGAGAGCGCGGCGCCCGGGCCTGGCGCCAAGCCTGAGCCCGCCAGACGGGAGGCGGCCCCGCCGCGGGCTCGGCTCCGGCCCCAGCCCCGCCAGCATGGCCAGCCGGACCGTTCGGGCCGAGACCCGGAGCCGGGCCGAAGATAACATCAAGAAGGTAATGGCGACCATCGAGAAGGTCCGGAAATGGAAAAAGCAATGAGTGACTGTGGGCGACACTTCCCTTCGTATCTTCAAGTAAGTGCCAGTGGTGGACCCCCAGGAGGAGGAGCGAAGGCGGGCAGGTGGCGGGGCAAAGAGATCCCGTGGCCGGGAACGTCGGGGCAGGGGCGCCAGTCCCCGAGGGGGTGGCCCTCTGCTGGATATCAATGATAAGAACAGCAACCAGAGTTTCCATTCGGAAAGTTCCCTGCAAAAAGGCACAGAGCCCAGTCCTGAGGGCAGCCCCCAGCCCAGCCGCCCTGTGTCACCTGCCGGACCCCCAGAAGGGGTCCCTGAAGAGGCTCAGCCCCCACGGCTGGGCCAAAAGAAAAATCCCGGGGGCATAACTGCTGGCAGCACTGACGAACCCCCAATGCTGACCAAGGAGGCCCTGGCAATGTTCCAGCAGATGCATGCCTGGACACACTTGAGTAATTGAAAGCTAAAATTACTGATTAAAAAAACTGACTTTCTCATCCCAAAGACAAGTACCCTCGTAGAACAAGTGACATCTGCCTGTAAGGTCTGTCAGCAGGTAAACGCTGGGGCTACCCGAGTGCCAGAAAGGAAACGAACTCGTGATAACCGCCCAGGAGTCTATTAGGAAATAGACTTCACTGAAGTAAAACCTCACTATGCTGGATATAAGTACTTACTGGTGTTTGTAGATACCTTTTCAGGATGGGTAGAAGCCTACCCCACCCGGCAAGAAACGGCACACATAGTAGCCAAAAAAATTTTGGAAGAAATCTTTCCTAGATTCGGACTTCCCAAGGTAATTGGGTCAGATAACGGGCCGGCCTTCGTTTCTCAGGTAAGTCAGGGGCTCGCCAGGATATTGGGGATTAATTGGAAATTACATTGTGCCTATAGACCCCAGAGCTCAGGACAGGTAGAAAGAATGAATAGAACAATAAAAGAGACCCTTACTAAATTGACCTTAGAGACTGGTTTAAAAGATTGGAGACGCCTCCTATCCTTAGCTCTGTTAAGGGCCCGGAATACACCTAACCGTTTTGGGCTCACTCCATATGAAATCCTCTACGGAGGACCTCCCCCTTTGTCAACCTTGCTTAATTCCTTCTCCCCCTCCGATCCTAAGACTGACCTACAGGCCCGGCTAAAAGGACTCCAAGCAGTACAGGCCCAAATCTGGGCCCCCTTGGCAGAACTGTACCAACCAGGACATCCACAGACCAGTCACCCCTTCCAGGTGGGAAACTCTGTCTACATTAGACGGCATTGCACTCAAGGACTAGAGCCTCGGTGGAAAGGACCCTACATTGTTCTCCTGACCACACCCACAGCCATAAAGGTTGACGGAAACTCCACTTAGATCCACGCATCCCACGCCAAGGCTGCTCCAGAGACGTCCGGACCAACACCACTTAAGACATGGAAACTCCGATGCTCTGCGGACCCGCTCAAGATAAGACTCTCTCGTATCTAACTCCTTGCTTATTGTTTGCCCTTCTTCCCTGCGCCGTCTCTAGTGTAGTTTTTGACGCTAACCCCCCACCGGCCATTTAGCCTGACCTGACAGATAATTAATTTTAGTAATCAAGAGGTCTTAAATAAGACCTCCGAGAATACTCCTATAAAGACTTAGTTTCCAGACCTCTATTTCAACCTAAAAAAAAAAAAAAAAAAAATAGCAAGAAAGATAAAAGACACAGGCCCCCGGTTTACTGGTCCCACAGGAGTCCTATTAAAGACTCCTCAGGATAGACAAGAATAAAAAGGACAGGCTAGAAAAATGTCCATCAGCCGGAACAGGTTTTATGCCTGTCCCGGATGCAAGACAGAACCAATAAAAAAAAAACTTATAAAAATCTGACTCACTTGTATTGCAAAAGCTGGTCCTGTGTAACTACTAATAATAGAAAGTAAAAATAAGCCACAAAACCTTAATATATAACCATGTCCTTTGTCCAGCCCTGTACCACAACCCGATATTCGGAAAATTGCAACCTGGTTCGCATCAAGTTTGAAGATGCGGCAAAATCTGATAACAGATAGATAACAAGGTTAATATAAAGTCTCTATTTATACCAGCACAACCCGCCTAAAATTCCCCTCCAAATCAGACTATTAGTCAATCCAGACACTGCCCCTGTTGCAGTAAAGCCAAACCAGGTTTTATTAGAAGCTAGGAAGCCCCCGGTTTCCATATCGGAGAAGCCCCAACTAAAAGCTCCTCAAAGCACTTCCCCACCCTTAATCTCCCTCACCCTCGCCGATATGTTAAAAATTAAAGTAGCGGCTGGAGTTAAGACCAGGACAGCAACCCTAGTGCATGATAACCATCATCTGCAACAACTTAAAATAGCCATAAATAAAGACCTTAGAGCCATAGAACAATCTATCACAAAACTTGAAAAGTCCTTGACTTCTCTGTCTGAAGTTGTATTACAAAACCGACAAGGACTAGAAATTGTCTTTCTGAAAGAGGGCGGGCTCTGTGCAGCCCTGAAAGAGCAATGTTGTTTTTATGCAGATCATTCAAAAATAGTTAAAGATTCTATGGCAAAACTAAGAAAAAGATTAGACAAAAAAAAAAAAAAAAAAAAGAAAAGAAAAAATCTCAACAAAGTTAGTTTAAAAATTAGTACAACCAATCCCCTTGGCTTAGCACCCTAATCTCCACCATCTTAGGACCCCTCATCCTGCTCACGCTCATCCTGACTTTCAGGCCATGCATACTCAACCACTTACTCCCTTATTAAAAATAGATTAAACATAGTACATGCTATGGTTCTGACCCAACAATACCAGACCCTCAGGACTGAAAAAGAGGCTCAAGATTGAGCCTCTGACACAAAAAGAGGAGGGAATGAAACTAGGCCTCATAAAACTTAGAAACTAGGCCTCATATAGAAAACATTAACACCAGGTGGCTCTGGATAGGGTCCCACCCTGCCTCAATAGGGTCCCACCTTGATAGGGTCCCACCCTGCCAATTCCGGGAAACAACCTCATGGGGTCCCACCCTGCCAATTCCGGGGGTCCCACCCTGCCTCGAAGTTCCCAGAATCAACAACTCCAGGAAAAAAAAAAACCTCATAAGGTCCTGCTCTAACCAATTAGCATAAGACACCTTGCTCAGGCCATAGACAGACCCAATTACCACGCGCCTAAAGCTTTGTTTGAATTTCGCGCCCTAAGCTGTGTTTGAACTTGTATTTGCCTATATAAACAGCCTGTAACAAGCAGTCGGGGTCCCAGGGCCAACTTAGAGCTTGGGACCCTAGCGCGCTAGTAATAAATAACTCTCTGCTGTGAATCTCGTGTCGGTGATCCTTCGCGGCGACCCCTGCCCAGGAGGGAATCGACAGTGCGGTTCCAACAATACTACACATGAAGTATACATGATGAATATGTGATGAATCACTCTTAAAACCTATTTCAATAGTCAATTTTTCGATCAGAGTTTGTCTGTATCTGTATCTCAAACCACATTAATCTTTTCGGATCATTCAAGCTATTTATACTACTTCCATACCTTCAAATAGAACAAATTACTCTCTCCACAGATTTGAAGTATCAAACATTTATTCTGACACATTCATATGTTTATTACTTTAAACCTTAAAATGATAAAATATGAGTAAGCCTTTTACATTCATTTCTTAGTAGAGATAGGAAAATTTTATACTAGCTTCAATTCTTCACAGAATAATTTCCCCTATTTTGGTTCAATACTGTCATTAGAAAAATAAATGTGTGTGTGTGTGTGTTTGTGTGTGTGTGTGTTATGGTTCTCTGGAGATAGCTTGTAATTGAGAAGAAAAAAGAGCATTTTTTATCCACGGTCTCCCTAACAACAGTGGATTTTTCAGCATTTGTTTACTTAATGAGGGGTTATCTCCATTTCCACGTGCCTTCAATTTAATTTATTCAATTCAGTGGTGAGCACAAGTATGTAGCCCCATTATTTTATAATATCACCTTGTTTGTTGCAACCATTTCCTGCCACTAAGTATACATAAAAGAAGAATGATTATCATCCAGACTATTGTTGGTATGCTGATGTAGGATGGATTAAAGAAATAAAAACTCTAAAAATGTGAAGTCAGATTGGAAGAATACAGAAAGACCAATTGTAAATGAAAATAATCAGTATTTGTTGCTGCAATGATTATTATTTAAAAAATACTTTTATTTATTCAATTTGTATGTGAATTAGCTTCATAAAACTATAATTTATATAAGAGAATAAAGAGTGCACAAGTAACACTATAACTGATAAAATAAAGACACCATGTTCTAAAAGAGCTGTTTGATCATATGTGGAAAACCAAATATTTTGAGATAAATGGGGGTAATTTTACTGTGAGTGTCTATGAAGGGCTACAGTGGCTTCAACAAAGGAAGTAACAGCATGCAGATATACCCCAAATCTTTAGAAATAAAGATCTCATGATACCTAAGATTTTTCAACATAGGGTTATTTTCTACATAGGGTTGTCTTATTGCAAAGAATATTCTGGCATGTTGGGCTGAATAATAGCCTCACGTAGCTTTTTATTCAGACTGTACCATGCTGTCCTTGGCAGAAATCATACACCATGACCCATGAGAAACTTCAGCTTTGCTTGCTTCCTGTCCAAAGCATTGACTTCTTGTTTATTTTCTATGACTACCTTCTCATTTGAACTACTAGGTGGTTCCAAAAATGATAGACTGTTTTCTTTTTAAATCTGAATAATGAATACACAATGCATTTAGAAATTATCAACTGTGAGCTGGGATAATAAGACATTGTTTCTCTGTGTTATTTCCTATATTGTTCCTCCTCACAGTTACCTAATGTCAGAAACTTATGACATAAAATTAAAATGTGATCAAGTCCATAATGTTCAAATTCTATGTTGAACAATATTTCTTTCTCTTTCTACTGTATAGCTATTTTTTTGATACTGCGTGATAAACTTTATGTACTTAGGAATTAACACCAAGTCATCATAAGCAAAAAATAAAATAAACATCTTTACACCAAGAGTAGATTTTCGCTTAACAAAAAAAAGATAGAATGTGTATAATGGACAAAGGATAACCAAAATTTGCCAAATAAGACAAGTAAGAAAATTCCAACAATTAACATTCGTTACTTATTGATCCATTAATTACAGGACAATACATAAAAATCAAACTTACCTACATATTAGAAAAACATCAAAATTCAACCCTGAATCCTGCACATTATGAAATGAATAGACAAAAATTCTACCAACAAACTTAAGAAAACATCATTACCTATTAAATTCAAGTACTACTGCTTAAAGAGCATTTACAGAACTCTCACCTCAATGTTTTCCTCCAGTATAAGTCGAAATGCATACCCCAGACCTTTTTGAAGAACGAGTCACTGATAAAAACAATATATTTACAACTTACATAACATTTCATCCATGTGCATTCTTTTCAAGCACCGTACGATAATTAATTTGCATCAGGCTTTCCAAATTAGAAAAACATCATTTATAGAATTTCTTTCCAGTAGGAGTTTTCACATGACTTTTGAAGTAAATGTTAAAAGTGAAAACTTTCATGCAGTTTCCAACCTATTAGAGTTTTAATCCCATGTATTTTCGTCTATTTACAAGATCCAGCTATAGAGTGCATTTCCATATGTCCTTGAATGGATATGAGAGAAATGAAAGCATTCCCACATTCTAGATATTCATAAGGTTTTTCTCAGGAATGAGTTCGTGTCTTCAAATGGAACTAGAAGAACTGAAAGCCTTACCACAAATTTAAATTCAAAAGGCTTTTCTTCACAGTGAGTCCTCCCAAGCCTTCAAAAAAAAAAAAAAGAAAAGAAAAAAGAAAAGAAAAGAAAATCAGAAGGCTTTACCACATTTCTCACATTTTTAAGGTTTCTCTCCAGTGTGAGCTCTTTCATGTTTATGAGGAAAATGGAAAGAGTAAATGCCTTACCACATTTCTTACATGCATAGGGCTTTTTTTCTTCTTTTCTTTTTATTCCCCTGTGGCTTTTTATGTCTTTGAAAAAGAACTAAGACAACTGAATGCTTTTCCACAATTCATAAGGGTTCTCTCCAGTATAACTTTTCTTCTTCTTCTTTTTGAGACAGGGTCTCACTTTATCGTCCAGGTTGGACTACAGTAGCAGGATCTCAGCTTACTGCAGCCTCGACCTTCCATGCTCCAGTGATCCTTCCATCTCAGTCTCTCAAGTAGCTGGAACTACAGGCATGTGCCACCATGACTGGCTAATTATTTTATTTTTAGTAGAGATGGGTTTTTCCATTTTGGACAGGCTGGTCTCGAACTCCTGACCTCAAGTGATCTGCCTGCCTCGGCCTCTCAAAGTGCTAGGATTACAGGTATGAACCATCACACCCAGCTTTCTTTTTTCTTTTTTTTTTTTTTTTTTTTTTTTTTTTTTTTTTTTAAGACAGGTTTTCACTCTGTAGCCCAGGAGGCTGGAGTGCAGCAGCCGGATCTCAGCTCACTGCTGCCTGGACCTCCCAGGCTCAAGTGATCCTCCCATCTCAGTCTCTCAAGTAGCTGGGACTACAGGCCTGTGCCACCATGCCCGGCTAATTATTTTATTTTTCGTAGAGACAAGGTTTCACCATGTTCACCAGGCTGGTTGTGAATGCCTAGGCTCAAGCAATCCACAAACCTTGGCCTCCCAAAGTGCTGGGATTGCAGGTGTCAGCCACTGTACCAGCCTCTCCAGCATGACTTCTTTTATGGCAAATAAGGTGACTGGAATGGGTGTAGGCTTTACCACACGTCTTACATTCATAGGGTTTTCCCCCAGTATGAATTATTTCATGGAGGTAAAGGGAACTGAGACAACTGAAGGTTTTGTTACATTTTTTTATATTCATAGAGTTTCTCTCCAGTGTGAGTACTTCTATAGTTACAAAGGGAACGGAAACGACTAAAGGCTTTACCACATTTTTTTACATTCATAGGGTCTCTCTCCAGTATAAATGCTTCTATGGTAACTGTCACGTGCATCCATGTGAAGAGAGCACCAAATAGGCTGTGTGAGTAATAAAGCTTTTTAATCACTTGGGTGCAGGCGGGCTGAGTCCGAAAAGAGTCGGCGAAGGGAGATGGGGCGGGGCTGTTTCATAGTATTTGGGTAAGTAGTGGAAAATTACAGTCAAAGGGGGTTTTTCTCTTGAGGGCAGGGGCGGGGGTCACCAGGTGCTCAGTGGGGGAGCTTCTGAGCCAGGAGAAGGAATTTCACAAGGTAATCGCTTAGTTAAGGTGGGGAGGGAACAAATCACAATGGTGGAATGTCATCAGTTAAGGCAGGAACCGGTCATTTTCACTTCTTTTGTGATTCTTCACTTGCTTCAGGCCATCTGGACGTATTCATGCAGGTCACAGGGGATATGATGGCTTAGCTTGGGCTCAGAGGCCTGACAGTAATGAAGGGAAGTGGAATAACTGAAGGCTTTATCACATTTGGGTACATTTATAGGGTCTTTCTCCAGTGTGAGTCCTTTCATGTGTTTTAAAAGACAGGAAAATCTCAATGCTTTCCCACATTCCTTACATTCATAGCGTTCCTCTCCAGTTGAGTTCATTCATGTATTAGACAGGAACCAGAAACAGTGAACACTTTACCACATTGTTTATAATGTATATCTATTCTTGCTTCAAACTCTCAAAAATATAACTGTTCAGGTTCGAGAGAGTCAATCAATATCACTCTTTTCTCCTTTCTGATTTTAGACTAATAGACAAAGTTGTAGGTTGAGACCATTTTCTGAAATCTGACAATGTGGTTTATATTTCTGAGCAAATAGATTTCATTTTAATTTCATGAAATTAGAAAGATTTATCCACCAAATTTATGGAGCAATACATGGTCACTTTCTTATGCCACATTATTGTAAAAAGCAGATTTAATATGCTAATGAGTTCTCTCTACCTGACAGAAATGTAGGGTGTTGGAAAGAAATGTCTGCCTTTACCATCACATTTTGTAAATGATAAGATTGGACTGACTTCATTGAATCAAATGTGATGGCTTGAATTCGGGCACTCAGCAATTCTCACACAGATACACTGGGGCCTTCTCTTAGATCACACAATGTACCACTGCAGACTAACTTCCCACAAGGCAGCAAGATGTGAAAGGCTCAAAATAGCAAGGAAAGATCTAGAAATTTAAGGAGTGGCTGCTAGCTTCCCATTTGCTTGTATTTTCCACAACAAAGCTTTGCTGTACTGGAGAAGTGGGATTGAGAAAGACAAGGATGATATACTACACATACATAATGTCTTCCTGAGTTTTGAAAACCGTGGGCAAAGTAACTTGATTTCAAGTGGGTTATGTCTCCTGTTGAATAAATTGAATCAATAACACAATCCCTGACTCTGAATCTCACATGGAGAGATAGGTAAGCAATAATGAACTTGGTGCTACAATTGTGTACTGGAGGAAAAAAGCAGAGATTTTGCAAACTAGGCATCTCTAGCAGGTGTGTCGATGGAACCTTCTTCCTGTTTCTAATACAGCTGCACATGCTTCTGGCAGGCAGCTTGAATTTTTACCCCTCAACCTTAGTGATTTTGTCTTCCTTGGCTCTAGATTCTGGCATGTCTGTGCATAAATTGTCAATTTTATTAAATCTGTAAAAGGCCTGAGTGTTAACACTAAACATGCAGATGCAGTGCTTGCCTGGCCAAGCACACTTCCTGGGCCACCAAAATAGTGCAGCTGCAGCCATTAGCAGTGACAATCTGTAAATCTTAATCTGTTAAACTGTGGCACTGTCATGAGTTGATCCAGGGTAAACATTTGCTATTTCAATTAGCTAGGGGGAAGACCACTATAAATATACTATGCGGTCCCTAGGAGACTATATTATATGTTTAAAGTCAAAAAAGTGTTATATTTTGAATGCCTAATTTATAAATAATTTAACAATAAGTTTGATAACTTTTCTTCTAGCCTATGTCCATTGCTTCCTCAGCGTGTCTTATTTGGAAATCAGAAAATTATTTTGAGGTCAGGATTTCTATTTCATCTGTTTCTAATGCATACAGGTGATTGTTAACTCATTATCCTTAAAGATAAAGTACACAGGTCCTCTTTCTCTTTTAGTTCCTTAAAACCAACTCACATATTCAGATCATTCTGCTGAATAGTCCCAAAGGATAGAAAGAGCTAAGATATGGTAAACTAATACAATTAACCCGATATAATTTAAGGGTAAACATAATTACTGTAAGAAATCAGTGTCAGACTTTAGTATGTAAAGAAGCAATGAGCAGAACGCTGCTCATACTAACTTATGTCAAGTATTTACTAAGTAAACTGGCATTAAGATGACTGAAAAAGAATATTACTGGTGTCTGGGGAATAAGTTATTTTAAATTTAGGAGTAATTAACAGATATTTTATATTAAATATGAAGATCTATTATTAAGGAATGCTTCTTAAAAAATATTTTCCTAAACCTGGTGTGCATGTCTCTAAATACGACTATACTTTAGTTACAAATCTCTAAATTAGTAGCAATTTATTTCTATATTAGTTTTTTTATGGTTCAGCCTAAGGTATCTCATATAACTACAACCAAGATGTCAGTCAAAGCTTCAATCAGGTGAGGCTTGACTACAGCTGGGGGTTCTGACTCTAAGTCCACTCACATGGCTATTACCTGGAGGCTTCAGTTATTTGCTTCATGGGATTCTCTATGTAAAGTGTTCATGATGTAACAGCTGGCTTTTTCCATAGCAAGTGGTCTAAGATACAGAGTACAAAGCCACACTGCTTTAAAATGGCCTACCTAGTATCCTAGTCACACACTGTACTATTGCCTTATTTACTTATTAAAAGTGAGTCACTAGTTCTATCCTACACTGAAAAAGAAGAGACTGTTATCCAGGGTAATGCCTATGTTATACAGCCGAATTTCTACCCTGCTGTAACTCTGCTTATCTTTAAGAAATAAGACAGTTGCAATAAAAATTTCCCTTAGTAACCAGACCAGCTAAGATTGGCTATAACCAAGATAGCCAACCAAACGACTTCAAAAAGACCACAGACCTCATTATCATCTCATTCCCACGCTAAATGACACTCCCACCAGAACAGGACAGTTGATAATCACTATGACAGTGACTGGAAAAAGCCATAAAGGGACAAAAAGGAAGGTGGCATTCTGGTTCCAGGAAGTTTATTACCCATTTCCAGAAACATGAATATTTCTCCCCTTGCTTTTAATGTCCAGCCCCTTTGCTAGAGAAACTTGAGTGGAGAAGTCAATTTGTCGGCCAAGCTGCCTCTCGATTTCATGGCCATTAAATAAATCCTGCATTGCTTGGCACTCACTTTTGGTTTCATGTATTGGCTTCATGACACTGAACAGGGAAAGGCCCCATCTTTTCACGGTCTGGCTTTGTCAGTAACAGGACTACAATAGAATGTACATATCTGAAGGCAAGGATCATTGTGGTCCATCTTAGAAGCCAGCTACTGCATATACTTAGAGGAGTAAAAGGCATTTGTTAAAACCTTTAATATTTACATCCTGTAGTTTATAACAGCAATAAGGAAGTGTTGGCATAGTATACCCTGGAAGTATTTTTATGGCCCTTGAGCTAAGAATTATTTTTACATTGTTAAATTGCTTTTTTTTAAGACAGGAATAAGTGATAGCGATAACATGTGGTTGAAAAAGCCTAAAATATCTATTATCTTACCCTTTATGGAAAACATTTGCCCATATCTTACAGTCAGGAACAAATATCCAAAGCAATGCCAATATCACGATTACCTGAAATAAGTGAATATGAGCTTTTAATTGTATTATTTTAGGCTTACATTTTTGTTTTGTTTCAATCTAGCCCTAAACAGTTAATATTGTTGTCATGGGATTTTTCTGTTTTAATTTTATCATATCAACCCACACTAATAATAGAGGACACTCTTGACAACTCAAAAATAAAACCATTTTCTTTCAGGAAGCCAAGAGTGGAATAAGGAATCATAATTAATACTCGTCCCAATGTTTCAGAATTCCTTACATGCAGCTTACTCCCTCTCCCAATGCACTAGTATTGCCCATCGTTTCCTTTTGGGGATACTCTGTTCGTGGAGTCTTATTGACTTCATTTCCCAGAATGACCATTACACTCTGGGTCCATATTGCAGAGACCATATTTTTATTCTAAAGATTTTTTTTTTCTTATTTATCTCAGAGGACCTACCATGTATTTCCCGTACTATACACAAACATAAAGTCAATCAACAAATAGTTACTAAAATTAAGACATTGAAGATCTCATTCTATGTACTGTGGAGATTACAAAAAGATAAAAGCCTATCACAGCGGAAATCATAGGCAAATTGAGAAGCAAGCCTTTACAAGTGAAAAGCTGGCTGATAACCAAGCCAGTGTGAGTGAAGTGCTAAGTTAGTACTACAGAGAAGTACAGAAAACTTGTCCAGTCGGGTGTCTTACATTTTAAAGGCAGGTCACTATGCGATGTTTGACCTTATGATCATGATAGAACTTCTCTGTTAAGATCCATGAAGACTGGGTTTTTTTTGTTTTTTTTTGTTTTTTTTTTTTTGACAGAAGTTAGGGAATGAAAGCCTAATATTTTATTTTGCCTTTTTCATCCTTAATGTTTTCTTCAGCACCCATGGCCCAGAATGTTTAATTGTTCCATACGTATTTTCAGGGAGTATTTGGTAATTTTACATATCATAAAAATTAAATATATCAGCTACTGCTGTGATGACAGCATGAATATTTTCATAAACCCTTAAACAGCTGTCCAGCTAATACAATGTAACTGAACTGGCATGATATTAGACCTATAATTGTTGCAGATGCTGTGGATGAAGCCATGAGAAAATAACAGATATAATAAAACAAGTAATTATTTTTAAATGATTGTGTGTGTTTGTGTTAGTTACACTCAATTTCGTTAACCATGTACAATGGTAAGGTGGCATTTGTTTATTACATTTATACTTTGATAAAACAGCAAACCAAATACTATTCATTCCTTTAAAAATTGTTCTCTCATTTCTTAAGTAAAGCTCATTTATTTTGTTTCCTAAAGTAAAGCTGTTCTGTATACTTGATGCATGTGCTTTCGTGAAACTGAACATTACAAATAAGTAAGGTGGTTGTTGGAAATAAAGCTTGTTTCCAACCCTCCAAAATTTAGTTAACCTTCATTCTTATCTTATCAAAGCAATTATCTGATACATATAAATGTTAAATTGATATAAATATAAATGTATATTCAGGCCTGCCTGAAATTTCTATCTGATTTGAACCCTGGAAATCATTCTTAAAAAGGGAGATTTATTTGTGCTCTTCTTAGAAGGCAATCTAATGTCATACACTTATTTCAGGGAGGAATTGTTTTCTGAAAAGACCACTGAAGAACTAAAGGCATGATGAAGTATTCAGTTCTAAAAGTTCCTAGACAATTTGAAAATGTCAGGGCGCACATTATTCTGTTGATATTAAACAACCTGTCAGCCCAATGCATTTGTGAAAAATAACAGTGAGTATCTCTTTGGTATTTCCAGTGTCTCTGAATTTAACTCAAAATGCACATGCCCCCTCCCGACTCAGAGCCTGCATCAAAAATAAAACAAATACATAAATAAATAAAACCATTTGGTACCCTTCAGTTACGTGATGACCTTGTTAATGTTTAAATTAACAGAGAGCTAGTGAGAGTGCCCTGGAATTCCAAGAGCAGTCAGAAAGACTGTAGGTTATGAATAGAAAGTAGTGTTATAATAAAGAGGGTTAATCTAAAGAGAAAATGGCTCTCATATGTCATGCAGTGTCTAGCTAGTAGCAGAGTGAATGCACATGTTATTTATATTAAAAATACCTAAATTCAATTCACTTAACAACCTTACATCATATAGTTTTGTTTCAGATGGATTTTTTGGTGTAAATTTAAAAATCAATCAAGATGTCTTGAAAGTCGTACTCTAGTCAAAACACTATACTAGGTAGATACTATGGAGGAAACAGAGAGGGCTGTTTAAGACGTGGTGCCTGCATTTACTAAGAGGGAATGAATCACTGGGAAACTGCAGAGACTGGAAATGAGGACAGGTAAGACAAGATAGCCATTCAGCAAATAAGGGGAGAAGGGTGAAAATTGAGGTGTTTGTTAGAATTAAGGTTAAAATCGATGGGTATATATGGTCAACAACTGGATTTTCAAGAATACTTGTAATTACAAACAAGGCAATATCTTCCACTTCTCTTAAAAGTGAATATTCTGAAATTTCCTCAAAGTAATAATTAATCCTAGGAAAATGGGTAAAGTGTGGTCAACAACGTTCAGAGAACATAGTTCTATTCATAAAAAAGTAAAGGAAACACATAAGGACCAAAACAAAAGAGGGAAAAGATGAAAATCAGAATGCTAACAAGATTCCAACATTGAGTTTTCACTATAATTTCAAAAAAAACCCAAATAACCTAAATGTTCACTGAAAGTGGGCAAATAAATTTATATATATATCTTATATATATATAGTTACATATTATATACAATATATAGTAGTGTATGTAAGTATATATTTATACATATGTATAAATTATTGTGTGTATATATATGTACATACATGTATAACTATATAGTTCATTGGTGGAAAATTATAAAATTCAAAAGGATACATGAGTACTACTGCAGTGAACATTTTGTGCATGCCGTTTGAGACACACTGGTGGGCATTTCTACTGAATATATATATAGAAGGGGAATGAATGGATCATATCGTGTTGGTACTTCCAGTTTTACAAATAATTTGATAGCTTTAAAAAGTGATCATGCCTACTTACACTTTCAGTTTCAATATACAAGAATTTCAGTTGCTATTCATCCTTACTAATACTTTGTATTCTCTGTCTTGTAAAATGTAGCCCAATGTGCAACCTGGAGTACAGTCATAGCTATGCATTTTCTGATAGACTCTAAATATTTTATCATCTAGTGGTCCCCAAATTCACCACCTTCCTTTTTCTCTATTTTAAGCCTTTGGAAATGGAAATTCTCACTATTTACTTCAAATCTGTACAAGAATAATATGAATGGATATCCTGCTCTCTATTCACTAGTCACCCATGCAATCCTTTAGTAGCTTAATTCATGGCCAAAAAAGACAATTTATATAGGGCCTCACTATACTCCTGATGCTTGACACATCCCTATAAAAGTTTTTAAATGCAAAATTATTTTATATGTTTCTGTGATCTTTTGCAATAGAAACCCATTATTCTGTTTCTCTTTCTCAGTAAAATGTCTCATTCTATTGCAAGCTCCCAACAAAACAAAAAAATTATCTCAACTATCTTATTTTGTAATTTATTTTTCATAATGTTTTATATGTACTCAAGCACCAGGTTTTGCATATTTGGGAAATAAGTCAATCTATAAACTTTATTAACTGTCATAGACCTCATGGAAATGAGTTAGTATTTAATGAGTAAATTCAGATTTTTTTACACTAAAACATCTGGAAATTGCTTTCAGAGGCTTTTATATTGTTGGAATTTACCAATTTGGCTTTATCTTTTACCTCTTTCTAAAGATATTTAAATCAATAATGAAATGATTTTTTTTTGAGTCTTGCATAAGTCCTTCATAAACAATTTTTTTTTTTTTTAAAGAAAAAAGAAAAAGAAGATCCCTGAACTCTTTTAAGCTTTGACCTACCCTTTGGTTGTGACTGAAATAGTTTGGGTTTTCAAAGGTGATTCCTTTATTTTTTTATTATTATTATTATTTTTTTGTCACTCAGTCTGGAGTGCAGTGGCGCAGTCTTGGCTCACTGCAACTTCTGCCTCCTGGATTCAAGTGATACTCCTGCCTCAGCGTCCCGAGTAGCTGGGATTACAGGTGCCTGCCCGGATAATTTTGTATTTTTAGCAGAGACAGGTTTCACCTGTTGGCCAGGCTGGTCTAGAACTCCTGACCTCAGGTGATCCACCTGCCTCGGCCTCCCAAAATGCTGGGATCACAGGCGTGAGCCACCACACCTGGCCAAATATTTTTTTAAAATATTAAAGATAAAACAATCCTTTGGTCTCCTATACAGAGCAGTCCACAATAAATTCATATATCAGATCTATTTAGAAATAATAAAATAGCCTTCGTAGATTTAAAAAACTTCGACCTGTGACTAACAGTTATGGTTACTCGTATATACTTACATCTTAACTAACTTGTTAAGATGGCTATCTGCAAGCCAGGAAGAGAGGTCTCGCCTTAAATCATTTATGCTGACACCTTGATCATAGACACCCAGTGTACAGAACTGTAAGAAAATTCATTCTGTTGTTTAAGCCACAGAGCCTATGGTACTTTGTTAAGACAGCCAGAGCTGACAAATACATTATGCCACTCAAACAATTTTTTAAAAAGCTATGTAAAGAAATAGTAAAGATCTGCTGTACTTATGTAATATGAGTAAATGGGTAAGAAAGAGTGTTTAATTGACATATGAAATAAGAATGATGAGAACACATGACAGCAAGACTGCTATCTCAGAACTGGGAGTTTGGACTTGACTACTGTGTGTCATTTTATATGCAATTTGACAAGATGCATGATTCTTAGTTGATTATTTTTTAATTGATGAAGAAAAATTGTTTGTATTTCTCATGTCCAACATGATGCCTTCAAATATATACATATTGCAGAATGGCTACATCAAGCTAATTAACATTTATAGTGCCTCATATGTATCATTTTTGTAGCAAGAACACTTAAAATCTATTTTTTAACTCATTTTCAAGAATATAATACAATGTTATTAACTATACTCATCAAGTTGTACAGTAGATCTCTTGAAGTTATACCTCCTATCTAACTGAAATTTTGTGTCCTTTGATCAACATCTCCTCCACCCACACACTACCTCATCTGCCCGCCTTTGGTAACCAACATTCTACTCTCTGCTTCTGTTACTTTCAGTTTTTTAGATTCTACATAAAAGTGAGATCACACGGTATTTGTCTTTCCGTGCCTGGCTTATTCACTTTATTTTCTCCAGGTTGATCCATGTTACAAATCACGGGATGTACTTTTGTTTTAAAGCTGAACAGTATTCCATTTTATATATATATATTGCATTTTCTTATTTATTCATCTATTGATCAATTATTACATTGACTATAGTGAATAATGCCCGAATAAACATGGGAATGTAGATATCTCCTCAATATACAGGTTTTATTTCCTTTGCATATGTACCAAGTAGTGGAGTTGGTTGAATCATATAGTAGTTCTATTTTAAATTTTTGAGGAGTTGCCATACTGTTTTCCATAATGGCTGCACTAATTTACATACATGCCAACAGGATGCCAATATTCCCTTTTCTCCAATCCTTGTGAACACTTATCTTTTGTCTTTTTGATAACAGCCATTATAACAAGTTTAAGGTATCTCATTGTGGTTTTTATTTTCATTTCTCTGATGATTGGTGACATTGAGAATTTTTAAATCTACCTGTTGGTCATTTGTATGCCTTCTTTTGAAAAATGTCTGTTCAGGTCCTTTGCCTATTTTTTAATTGGTTTATTTGTTTTCTTGCTGTTGAGTTGTTTGAGCTTCTCACATAATTTATATTAAGTCCTTATCAGATGTATGGTTCAAAAATATTTTCTCTCATTCTGTAGCTTGTCTCTTCACTCTGTTGATTTTATCTTTTTCTGTGCAGAAGCTTCTTATTTCATATAATCACATTTGTCTTTTCTGTATGTCTATGTTGCTTGTGCTTTTTGGGTCATAGACAAAAAGTGATTGCCCAGATCAATATAATGAAGATTTTTCTTTATTTTCTATTAGCAGTTTTACAGTTTTAGGTTTTATGATTGAGTCTTAATCCATTCTGAATTGATTTTTGTATATTGTGTGAGACAAGAGTCTAATTTTATTATTTTGGATGAGGATGTCCAGTTTTCTCAACACCATTTGTTTGAAAAACTGTGTCTTCCACATTGTGTGTCCTTGGCATCTTGTCAAAAACTAATTGATTATAAATATATGAATTTATTTCTGGGTTCTCCATTCTGTTCCACTGGTCTACTTGTCAGTCTTTATGACTGTACCATGCTGTGTTGGTTATTATAAATTTATGATTATTTCAAAATCATATAGTGTGATGCCTTCAGTTTATTCTTCTTTCTCAAGATTGCTTTGGATATTTGGAGTCTTTTGTGGTTCTAAGCAAATTAGAATTTTAATAGGAATTGCTTTGGGTAGTATGAAAATTTAAGCAATATTCTAAATCATGAACATAGGCTATCTCTCTAATTGTGACTTCTTCAATATCCTTTGTCAATATTTTATAAACTTCAGTGTATATTTTACTTCCATTTAAAATTTATTTTTAGTTTTTGTCTATTTTAAATGAGATTTTTTTCTAGATTTCATTTTTAGATAGTTCACTGATAGTGTATGGAAATGCTACCGATTTTTCTATGAATTTATATACTGAAATTTTACTTAATTTGCTTATTAGTTCTTACTATTTTCTGATGGAATCTTTAGGGTGATTATGTCATCAGCTAATATAGACAAAAAAACTTTTTTCTAATATAGATGCCTTTTTCTTTCTTTCTCTTGTCTAATTTCTTTGGTTAAACTTTTGGTACTATACTGAATAGAATGGTGAAAAGTGGGAATCCTTGTCTTCTTCCAGGCCTTGAGGGAAAAACTTTCAGTTTTCCACTGTTGAGTATAATGTTATCCATGGGTTTTTCATATGTGCCCTTTATTATTTGTTTTTTGTCCTTCATTCTGCTAATGAAGAACATTTTTATATTAACATATTAACATTCTGTTACTAACATGTTTATAGATTTGTATATAACAACCAACAATTTCACATATTTGAAAACAGTATTCTCATCTTTAAAAATGTGAAAATTATATTAGATCATGTAAAGTAACATCGTTTGTATGATTTTGTGTTTCTTAAATTGTTCAGGAACCAATCAAAGTAGTTAACTTTCTCCAGGCCATGAAGTATATAGAATGCTCTTTTCTCTTATTTTTCAAGAAATTTCCTTGCTTGGAACTCCTTGACAAACCAGTCTTAAAAGATGAATTGACTTATAATTTACATTGTAAACTTAAAAAGGTTTTTTTTTTTTTTTTTTTTAATTTTGGAAATAATGTGGTAACTTATTTTAGTAAAGTGAAAAATTTTAATTGCTTTTATGAATGGTAAAAGACATTGATTTAGAATGAGAAATTATTAAAAATGCAGCTCAGATGTTTAAAATCTCAGCATCTTTTTTTCATTTCATAGTAGGAATTAATCTTATTCTTCACATGAAGTATCATGCTGAGATTCAATCAATTTTATTGCCCTATGATTACAGTAATTTCTATAGAAAATAGTTTTTAAAATAACCATCCATAATTGTTACTTTTCATATTTAGATTCAAGGCTTTCACTTCCAGCATGAGAGCATGAGGAGCTCCATGGACATACTTTCCAATGAATAAACAGCAAAAACAAACATTTTAAAGTCTCTGGAAATGGTCTTATGCACACGCAGCAGATGAAGAAACATCCATACAAGAAAATCAACTAAAACTTGATAAGAACAGTGAAAATCTGTAGTATGTAAATTGAGACCACCTTTCTTTGTGCTCCCAACTCAACAATACAGAAACTGTACTCCAATCTGGTGTGGCCAAGAACACGGAGTTTTCTCTCCCTCCAGCTCTCAGTAGGAGGGCTTTCTACTACTGTGATCAAGGTGCCAGCATTTCTCATAGTGTCATCAGCAATTTATTGGTAAGATTAAATTCCAGGCAAATGCAGCAAAGAAGTTAATGCTTTCTTCTTCTGTCCCAATTGTGGGATGGAGGCTCTAACTTGGATCCAACGCCATTGAGAATACTACAGATCATGTAGCCCTATCTCTGGCTTGGAGGAGGTGGTATCACACTGGAAGAGGCAAGCTTAGAAGACCTGTGGCTACTTCTACGACTACTTTTAAAATAACACAACAAATATTTTTGTCCCTAAATATTTAACAGACCTGTAAATGCTTAACATATTGATGGGGTTAGTGAACTTAGCAGTTTACTGGCTATAGAGAGAGCATGGGATTTGATGCTTGAACTGAAGGAGCACTTTTCATGTCTCATTTTACAGATAGCACAGGATTCTTTTTAGTTTTAGAAGACTTCAAAATGAGAAGTCAAATAAGGTGAGTAAAAGTAAGACATCCCAAATAATCTGTTATATATAATGACGAGCATTGCAGCTTGTTAACAAGCAAGTTAAGAAGACATGAGGAAAGTTATTCTGGAATTTCTTGAGAAAAAAATTTAAAAGTCCAATATCTCTACTGAAAATAACCCCTACACATGAGTTTCAGGCAAACTTCTTAGCTTGACATTAACATTTGTAATAAGGATCAGATTAACAGTGGTTTGGGTTTGAATGTTTCAATCTAGAAAGATTTGGCTGGGCATGCTGGCTCACGCCTGTAATCCCAGCATTTTGGGAGGTTGAGGCAGAAGAATCACTTAGGTCAGGAGTTCAAGACCAGCCTGGCCAACATAATGAAACCCAGTCTCTACTAAAAATACAAAAAAAGCCTGGCATCACCATGGCTGTAGTCCCAGCTACTTGGGGGACTGAGGCACCAGAATCGCTTGAACTCAAGAGATGGAGGTTGCAGTGAGCCAAGATCAGGCCACTGCACTCCAGCCTGGGTGACAGAGTGAGACTGTCAAAAAAAAAAAAAAAAAAAAAAAAAAAAAGAAGAAGAACAAAAAAGAAAAAAAATTTCATTCTTTTCATGCACTCTGCAATCATTAGCTACTTAATTCTTGAGCCGATTGAGCAACTGCCACATGCCAAAGACTTTACTATATAACAGGAAGAGAGAAAGGAAGAGTGTATGTTGTTGAGAGAAGGGGAAAGAGAATAAAAGACATAAGGGAAAAAGAAAACAAGTCCTTTGTCATTAAGAAGTTTGGCATGTCCATATGAAACATATGCATATCACTGTATTGTAGCAGGTATACAGATGTTCCAAGAAAGGAACATACAATATGATTATCTTCTCCAAAGCATCATTAATGATCCCTTCTCTTCAGCTATGCATTATTTTACATTTCTTTGTTGTTTTTTGTATTAGGCCATTCTTGCATTGCTATAAACACCCGAGACTGCAAAATTTTAAAGAAAAAAAGTTTTAATTGGCTCATGGTTCTGAAGGCTATACAGGAAACATGGTGCTGGCCTCTGCTTCTGGTGAGACCTCAGGAAGCATACAATCATGGCAGAAGGCCACAGAAAGCCAGAATGACAAGAGGAGGAGTAAGAGAGAAAGAGTGCGGAGGTACCACACACTTTTAAACAACCAGATCTCACAAGAACTCACTCACTATCATAAGGACAGCACCAAGAAATTCAGGAGTAGTCTGCCCACATGACCCATCTCCTTCCAGGTCCCACCTCCACCATTGGGAATTACATTTCAACATGAGATTTGGACAGAAGAAAAACATGCGAACTATATTATTCCACTGCTGGCCCCCAAATATTATGTCCTCTTCACATTGAAAAATATAATCATCCTCTGCCAATAGTCCCCAAAAGTCTTAACCTATTCCAGCATCAAGTCTAAGATCCTAATTTGCACCTGAGACACACTTCCTTTTACCTATGAGGCTGCAAAATTAAAATAAGTTATGTACTCCCAAGATACAATGGTAGTTCAGGCCTTGCATAAACATTACCATTCCAAAAGGAAGCAGTTGGCCAAAAGCAAGGGGAAATAGGCTCCATGCACGTTTGAAACCTAGCAGGAATATTACTAAATGTTAAAGCTCCATAACAATCTCTTTTGACTCCATGCCCACATCTAGAGCACATTGCTGCAAGGGGTGGGCTCCCAAGGTCTTGGACAGCTCAGCCCCTGTGGCTTTGTAGGCTGTAGCTCCCACAGCTGTCCTCACAGGTTGGAATTAAGTGTCTGTGGCTTTCCGAGGTGCAGGGTACAAGCTGCTGGTATATGTACCATTCTGGGTTCTGGCAGCAGCCTCCTCACAATTCCACTAGGCAGTGCCCCAGTGGGCACTCTGTGTGGGTACGCCAACCCATGTTTTCTCGAGTCATTGCCTTAGTAGAGATTATCTGTGAGGGCTCCACTCCTGCAGCAGTAGTCTGCCTGAGCACCCAGGCTATCTCACACATCCTCTGAAATCTAAGTCGAAGCCACGAAGCCTCCTTCATTTTTGCATTCTGTGCACCTGCAGACTTAATATCACATGAAAGCCACTAAGCCTTATGGGTGTGCCCTCCAGAGTGTCAGCCTGAGCTGTACCTGAGGACTTTGAGCCACAGCTGTAGCTGTAGCAGTCAAGATGTGGGGAGCATCCTCCCAAGGTGGCACAGGTCATTGGTGCCCTAGACCTAGACCTTGAAACCATTCTTTCCTCCTAGGCCTCTGGACCTGTGATGAGAGGGACAACCTAGCAGATTTCTGAAATATCTTTGAGGCCTTTTTGTTATTGTCTTGGATATTAGCACTTTTAGTCATATTAATCTCTTTAACAAGTGGTTGCTCCACAGCCTGTTTAGATTTTTTTTACTCTACCATAGGGCCAGGCTGCAAATTTTCCAAACTGTTATTGCTTACCTTTCAAATAGAAGTTCCAAATTTAGGTCATTTATTTACTCCTGTATTTGGTTATAGACTGTTAGATGCAGCCAAGCCATATCTTGAACACATTGTTTAGAAATTTCTTCCACCAGATACTGTAGGACATCATTCTTAAATTCAAACTTCATAGATCCCTAGAGCATAAACACAATGTGCCAAGCTCTTTGCTAAAGTGTAACATGGGTGTCTTCACTCTAGTTTCCAGTAACTTTATTTCCATCTGAGACCTCATCAGCCTGGCCTTCACTGTCCATATTTCTATAAGCATTTTGGTCACAACCATTTAACAAGTCTCTAAGAAGTTCCAAACGTTCCCTTATCTTCCTGTCTTCTTCTGAGCCCTCCAAACTCTTCAAACCTCTTCCCATTACCCACTACCAAAGCCACTTCCACATTTTCAGGTATCTTTATAGCAATGCCACACCCCTCAGTACCAATATTCTGTGTTAGGCCATTTTATTACTATAAAGAAATACCTGAGGCTGGGTATATTATAAAGAAAAAAAGGTTTAATTGGCTCATAGTTCCGCAGGCTTTATAAGTAGCATGGTGCTGGCATCTGCTTCTGATGAGGCCTCAGGAAACTTAAAATCATGTTAGAAGGCCACAGGGAGCCAGCATGTTACATGGCAAAAGCAGGAGCGAGAGAGAGAGTGGGGAGGTGCCACACACTCTTAAACAACTAGATCTCATGAGAACTCACTCTGTATCATGAGGACAGCACTATGTCATTCATGAGTGATTCACTCTAATGACCTAAACACCTCCCTCCATGCCCCACCTACAGCATTGAGGATTACATTACAACATGAGATTTGGAGGGGCAAACATCTAGACGATGTCATGTTATTAAAAATAGACATAGGTCTCTAGACCCAGACCATTCATTTCAACTTCAATGCATTTTTTATTGTGCAAACTAGTACATTTTTCTTCACTCTATACCATATGACATCAGGTTACAAAGTGGGTTCACTATTTTATTTTAATCATTATTTTGTGTGTAATGGGTCAGTCAACAGATACCTTGTAATTCCTTCCATACATACACTAGTAAAAGAGGTGCAGAGAGGTGCTTGCTTCTGCTCTAGAATAGGTTAGTATTTGGATAGTGTAGCAGGATTCATCATGACATTATCAAAGTATATGATTTGAGAAGGAACAGGTACAGAAAAGTAGTTACACAGACTTTCAGGTCAAAGAAAGAACATAGTTTACATCAAGTTATGGAGAAGAATCTCACAGAAGATGGAAACAGTTGTAGTTTGGGAAGATAAACAAAACTAAAAATGAAAACATGTACAAGTATATTTAAGATGATGGACATTAGACCAATCAGATTAAATTGAAGACATTTATAGGGAAATGATAAAAGTACTGTGTGAAAAATGTATTGCTGACATGCTCTTATATGACTTTATCCAGTAGAAAATAGGAGTACTTGAAAATTTACATCAAAGTCAAATGCCAGCTTTAGAGCACTCCAGTGTGCCAGATACTTTCCAAAAATTATCTTCTTACTGCTCTCGTTAATCCTATTGGAAACAGTATTAGTTTTCATATTTTCTAATTGAAACCTGTAACTGGGCAATATTAAAATCAATGGGTCTATGAGCAGTAACGGAGTTCTGAAATTAAGTTTGTAGTACTTTTTTTTTTAACCAATTTTTTATGTTGAGACTATAAAGACATTGAAGGCAGAAAAACTGTCATTTATTTCCCACCATTATATTCTATATATTTCATATAGTGTATGGAACTTAAACAATGTTTAATAAAAGTATGTTTAATAAATAGATGAGATGAATAATGTATATGATTTAAACTCTAGCAGTAGCATACAAGATGAATGTGAATGAAGAGGCAGGAAGAATGACGTCCTTATGGTAGTATTTTGTATGTGAAAATGTTAAGAATCCACTAAGGTCATTTCAGCAGAGATGAAGGGAAATGACATAGATTACAAAATGGGTGACCATAAAGGATCTTTGTGTGTTTTATACCTCTCTGAGTAAAATAACAAAATTGAGCTACTAGTTGTTAGATATATTGAACACATTGCAATTATTTTGTTGTTCTTTATGTTGGCATTATTCTACCTCTTTTATCCATCCCAACTTTAGTCTGAACTTCTCAAATAAAGACTCTTTTATTGGCAAGCTGAGAGTATGGAAAATTTTTTTAAGTAATGTGGATACAAATCTCTCAAACACTTTACTGTGGCTACAAAATCAGGTGCTCATAAAATTGAGATACAGCTCTAGTTTAAACCATGTTAGTATTTCTCTGCCTAACATGAAGCCCAGACCTACAAGGAGCACATTTATTTATTTTACTTTATATTTGTAATTCCCAGTCATGGTGTGTTGTTTGCAAAATACCTACAGTTGTCTAAGCGAAGTAATATTTCTGGCTCTTAAGGGGTATTTCTCAAAGACAGCCAACTGATGTAAAACTTGAGCATCTAATGCGAGTTAAGGGAAACCATTTTCCTAATATCTCAGGGAGTCTGCATAGAAATTCATCATTACCATTATCACCAGGCAGTGTGTTAAGCACCAGAAAAGCTGGATATTATTCACTCTGAAAGCTTTGAGGGCACACTATACATCACCTTCGTGCTTTTTAATGGACTTTAATACAGAAATCAGAGGTGTGGAGAACAAGAATTGTAATGATTCCCATATATTTGGAATTTTTACCATGAATATCACTTGTAAAATAGACAATTTTTTCTGACATCAGGGAAGAAATAAGTAGATCCACTTCACACTATACTGTTTAGTATGTTGTCAAAAATATTACAATGTTTTAAAGGTGAAAGATTAGCTATGCTGTCTTATTGTAGAGATGAAGTTATAATTCGAATATCATAATTTCCCCCCTGGTGTCCACTACTTATGACAGAAAACATTGTTCTTTAAATTGCCCAAATTATAGTCACACTGGAGACTAATATGTTTTTGAATAGGCTAATTTAGAAAAGGAAAAGTCTGAGTGAGCTAAATAAGCTTTTTAGACAATATGTCACAACTTTGTTGATGAAAGTTGTCAAGTTACATCATCAAGAAACATACTATGTAAACTAAAGTCAGCTACTCACATGGCAATCATCATATTTTACTGCTTTTCTTATTCCAAACTGGTACTGGGGAAGAAGCTTTGTAGTATTTACTTGAACTCGGCCTCATTCCCTTTTCTTTAGGTCAGTGGTTCTCAAACTTTAATGCATTTAAGAATCACTCAAGGAGCTTGTAACAAGCCCAGTGCCCAGGCCACACCTCATGTGAATTAAATCAGAAGCTCTAGAGACAGGACATACAAAAGTAGTTTTTAAAGTTTCCTAAATAATTGTAAAATGCTTCCAATATTAAGAACCAATGCTCTGGATTCTGAATTTCTTCTTTCTCATAATGAGAAATTGGGAGTTGTATGAGAATATTAAATGCTTGATATAAAGCTAAAGGTCTAATTTCCATATTCACATAAAGTGTCACAAGCTCTGTACCTTTTACCCAGATGCTCTCCTTCTCACATGCTTCATTTGCCTCCTCCAAAGGCAGACATCTTGCTAGGAATATTTTACTCTTATGGTAACTGAGATAACAGAGAAGCATGGTCCACTTTTCTTTAATAGATAAGGATCTATCTGCTCCTTGAATTTCAATTGCACTTTTCAAGAATTGATTCTATCTAAACAAATGAATGAAATGATTAGCAATTAATACCATTTTGAGGGTTGAAAATCTAGTTCAAACTGTATTATAAACATGTAGCAATTGAAATAAATGGCAGATATTCACTATCATTAAGATATCTATATGTCAAACACCAGATTGCTGATAACTCTTCTTTATGTGACTATTAACGTCTGTGTAAAAATTTTGAATGAAAATTAAGCCACTATAGAAAAAAAATGTGAAGGGAAAAATATACTACATTCTATTTTCATAAAACTTTAGTTGTATAGAAATATGTTTTTTAGTGGATTTCATGGGAGAAATAACAATGTCTTTCTTGAATCAAGCATTTGCCAAGTGCCTGGCAGTGTGCTTAGGAGATTCATTTTTATTATAACATTTACTTAGGAGATTCATTTTATTAGTACATTTACTTTTATGACAATAATTATTTCTAGGTGGGGAAACCAATGTTTATAGACACTAAATACCCACATACCTTTAAGCAGATCTAGAATAAAAACTCAGTTGTATGTAACTCTAAGGCACTTCCTTTCAAAAATTATGCTACACTAACAATTAAGATGTCACTTTATATAAAAAATAGTTTATAAGTACAAATTGACAGTAATGCAAAAGAAGAAAAATTATGAGATTTATAATAGTCTCCATAATTCCATACCCTTGTCTTTCATTTCTGCGTAAAGCTATTTATCAAACATATATTAAGCATTATTCACAAGCCTGGTGTTAAACCCTAGAAAAATAGCAATGAAATTCAGATTCTTTCCTCAAGGAGCTTGCAGTTGTGAGGGAGATAAAAGCTTAAGAAGAGCAATTGTTTATTTGTGGATTGTTTGGTGTAAAAAGAGGAGAACTACAATCGAGATTTCATAGTTGAAAATGCAGTCGTCCTTCGGTATTAGCAGGGGATTGATTTCAGGACCAATGCAGATACTAAAACCCACAGATGTTCACGTTTCTTGTATAAAATGGTGTAGTATTTGCATATAACTTATGCACCCTCTTGCATACAATTTGAGTCATCTCTAGATTACTTATAGCTAATAAAATGTAAACGCTATGTAAAACATTGATATACTGTATTTTTATTTGTATTATTTTATTGTTGTCTTATCGTATTTTTTCTTAAATATTTTTGACTTAATTATTTGAATCTACAAATTCTTTCTACATCCAAGTACAGACAGCCAATTGTACACACCTTGAACAAATAAGCAGTTATCAAATCCACTGGGACCTGTTAGAAAAGGAGTATGTGGTAACACATTGAGACTCCATAAAAACTTTCCATATATTGTCAAGTTACTTATCTGGAGGGTAATTGTTATTTTCAGAGTTGACAGAGACACATACAATTAACACACACATACATATTTATGGTGAAAAATATTTTGAATGAGAAATTGGCCATTTGGCTCAAAATCTACTAAAAAATCTGCTTTTTTTGTTTACTTATTTTTAATTGATGTGTAATTGACTTTCAGTAAAAGTTTCTATTTTCAGTGTGCAGTTTTTTAAGCACTGACAAATGTGAAAAATTATTTACCACCAATGCAATATTTTTTAAATTTTCATTTTAACTATTAGTCTCCCTCCTTAAGTGTTTCTATTGTTTAGCCACAGTCACAGCTAAAACACGCATACACACACAAAAAAAGTGTGAGTTCAGTATGAGGCAAAATTCAACAGTTGATAAAATTGAAGAAAATTGATCACAAAAGCATCAGAACTTTATCATTTATGTACTACTTCTATAGAGTTTTTGTCAGGAATCAAGTCACTATAAGCACACAAAGATTCTCTTAAACTACAAAACTCTAATACAGATAATATGAGTGTGAACCAAGTATATGAGATGTGCAAGTGGCATGATAAATTAAGAACAAGTGCTAAAGAAAAGGATTTGCAAAAGTAGATTTCTGAGCAACTGGAAATATTTTACTTGTTTACTGAAAAAGGCCATGGGCTTACATTTTAACATGTGATACTGATTAAAGATCATTTCTGTCCTATCTGATGACTATACTTTACATGTGTCAAAACATCATATGTACCCCATGAATATGTGAAATTATTATTTGTTAATTTAAAAGGATAATTTCTGTTCCCTGAAGGCTCAACTAAAAGCATGAGAGATTATTGACCATTGCAATGTAGTGACAGATGTTCATTTCTAGTCAATCCAAGCTTTACTAACATCCCTTTTCCAATTGTTGGGAAAAGCTCTATCACTTGTTATTTGGAAGCTTAGAAAAGAATCAATCACTTGTTATTTGGAAGCTTTTGTTGTTGTTGATATGCATTTTCTTTAACTTTATACATTTTTTGCCCCAAATCTTGGTATTGTATATAGATATGCTAATGCTTATATTAAGGTAACTTCATTGCAGACAAAGTTACATACAAGCTCTTGGAAAGTGCACTAATAGTAATGTGATGTGTAGTGTTTAAGGTACATAATCACTGGTATGGGCTTTATGGACCAGGTATGAAACTGCAGCCATGAAGGGAAACAAGGACTTCAGATATAAAATCCATATTTAAATGTCAAACCTTTCTGCTTTTTATTAATGTATGCTCTCCCAGTGGCAAAGCATCCACAAAGCTGTTAATTTGATTTCTCACTACAGCTAAGTTTTTTGAATAGAACTGAAGATCATTTTCTGATGGGAGTGTCACTCTTTCAGACAAATAATACACTACAGCTTACCGAGCCTCATTATTACTACTTTTAATTTCGCAGTCAGAAGACTCTGCTTTAATTTACCTGCTCCTGGGACTCTGCAAGAAGGAAAGAGTTAGGTAGAGGTGGGGGCGAGTGGGGAGGCATGCACAGTTAGTAGACACTGTATCAAGACATTTTGTTTTCTAGCAAAAGGGACAAAACTGCTGGAGAGTCTACAGAAGGACAAAAAGGAAAAAAAAAATACCCTATTGTTTAGCTTTCTCAGTAACAGAAACATACATTTAATTTTTTTCCCACTTAGTATTTAACTAACTAGTTGTATTCTCTCGTGTGTGTGTGTGTATGTGTCAAGCCAAAAAGTTGTAGTCTAACCTTCATGATTCACTTTCCCCCAATCCCATTCAACAAATACAAATTTGCAGTGCTTTTCTGCTGTAAGTAGTGGGCTCTACTGGCTTCTTTTCAATTATTTCTTCATTTTGACCTTTTTTATCTTTAATTTTTACTCAGGTCATGTGCAGAGTAGCTTTTTAAACTTGTGTCTAATCATATATCTCATTTTTCTGCTAATTTTATCAATGTTGTCATCTTGCTTTTAGGATAAAGACCAAAGTCCTTAATATTTGTGCAGAAACCTGTTTCTTCTTGCATTCTATAACTCAACAATATATACATACTTCCAGGTCTGTACTCTAAACCCTAGAAAATATTTATTTATATCTTAGTTTATATCTAAATGTTCTATGCATTTGTCTAAATCTTGCCTTAATATATTTCTCTTATAGTAAGTTTTTCTTACTTTCTTCAAAGACATATAAATAAGTAATTTGGATATAGATTATATATTTTTACACAGTATCTTACATCATTTTGGAGATAAATTAGATGATAAACAGATAATTTTTATTTAATCTTGTTTATCTAGCATAGAAAAGTATTTCCTATGAGGACTTTATGTGTATGTGTATTAGACATTTAGGGTCTACTATTTCAGGCTAAATTACATTTTCGGCTGCTCCTCCTTAATTAATTAATTAATTAATTTTTGTGTGTGCGTGAGAGACAGGGTCTTTGCCACCCAGGCTGGAGAGGAGTGGTGAGATTCTAACTCCTGGGTTCAAGTAATCTTCCAACTTCAGCCCCTCGAGTAGAGTAGGTAGGACTGAAGGACTGCACCCCCACACCCAGTTAATGTTGCCCAGGATGGTCCTGACCTCCTGGCAAGCAATGCTCCCACCTTAGCCCCTCAAAGTGTTGGGATTACAAGCATGAGTCATGGAACCCAGCCACAGTTTCTCCTTCTGATGTTCTGGTACTTCAGAGAGTCATTCAGCCTATTGCAGCAATAACTGCTACATGAAGTAAAGAAAGTGGTTAATGTGAGTATTTGGCTCAAGATACATTTCTGGAATCCTTTTCTCTCCATGGACACTTAAGACAATATTTTAGAAAAAAAAAAGAGTAAAACCATAAAAAAGAATGTGATTATTAAGATCCCTGACCATGTTTTTAAGAAACTGAATGGTTGTCCGTGAACATAAACACTCACATATTCAGTGGTTTAAATTCTAAAAGCAAAGCACAAAGCCACACACATACACATGTAGAGAGACAAACAGAAAGGCAGACTCGCACACACACACACACAAACACACGAACACACAGGAGAATATTGCATATCTAGTCTTTCAAATTCTTAAGTGTTCTGGAATTGTTTCTGCAAGAAAGAAATGTCCCACTTTTCTGAAAAAGCTTCAGATTTCTTTTGACAGGTCTCTTTGAGAGGAAAATATTTATTTTTAATAGAAATCCATTCATATATTCACTGCAACCTCTACCTTCTGGGTTCAAGCAATTCTCCTGCCTCAGCCTCCCAAGTAGCTGGGATTACAGATGCCTGCTACCACACCTAAATAATTTTTGTATTTTTAGTAGAGACAGGGTTTTGCCATGTTGGCCAGGCTGCTCTGGAACTCCTGACCTCAGGTGACCCACCGGCCTCAGTCTCCCAAAGTGCTGAGATTACAAGCATGAGCCATGGCACCTGGCTGCCTAATATATTATCTGTCCTAGAGAATGTTCCACAAACACTTGAGAAAAACATAAATTCTTTTGTTGAGTGGAGTATACTATATATTTCTGTCAGTTCCTATTGGTCTGCAGTATTGTTAAGGTTCTATTTTCTCTCACTGATGTTCTGTCTGGTTATTCTATCCATTATTGAAAATGAAGTATTAAAGTTTCCTACTATTTTTGTAAAACTATCTATTTTGCTCAGTTTTATCAATGCTGTTTAATATATTTTGGAGCTCTGATAATTAGTGCCTATATGTTTATGATTCTAATATTTTCTTGATGAATTAGCACTTTAATGAATTAACACTTAATACTGTTCTTCTTTGTCTCTTGTAGAAATTTTTGACTTAGAGTCTCTTTTGTGTTATATTACAACATCTACTCGTGCTCTACCTTGGCTACTATTTGTGTGAAATACCTCTTTCATTCTTTCACTTTACAGCTATGTTCTCACATCTAAGTAAATCTCTTGTAAACAAAATAGAGTTGGATCCTTTTATTTATTTTGCCAATCTATGACATTTCATTTGGACACTAAACCCATTTTCATTTAAAGTAACTAGTCATATGGAACTAGATGCTTTTGCCATTATGTTCTTTGTTTTCTGTATGTCTTACAGTCATTTTGTCCCACATGTCCTCCCTATTGCCTTCCTTTGTATTGATTTACTGTAGTGAAATATTTTTATTTGCCTCTTATTTCTCTTTGTGTATACTTTATATATTCTTCTTTGTAGTTACCATGGGGATTGCGTGTAACATCCTAAAATTCTGATCACCGATTTTAAATTGATGTCAACTCAATTACAGCCAAATCTCTATTTCCTCCCAGCTCTATCCCTTTACCAAGTTTATTGATGTCATTAATTGCATATTTATAAATTGTATATCGATCAACATAGATATGTAATCATTTTTGATGAATTAGCTTTTTGAATCTTGTAAAAAAGCAAAAAGTTAAGTTACAAACCAAAATTGCAGTAGGACTTTAATACCTGCCTGTGTATTTAACTTTGTTGAAAAACTTTATGCTTTCACATGTCTTGGAGTTACTGTCTTGGCCCTTTCCCTCTTATCTAAACTTGAAAAAATCACTTTTATATTTCTTGTAGGGAAAGGCTAGTTAGTAATAAACTCCCTCAGCTTTTGTTTATCTTTGAATTTCTTAAATTCCCCCTAATTTTTGAAGGACAGCTTTGTCAACAATAGAATTCTCAGCTGAATTTCTTTTTATTCTTTCAGTACTTTAAATGCATCATCACATTTGTCTCTGGCCTGTTTCTGCTGAGAAATCTGCTGACAGGCTTATTGAATATCCCTTGTAAGTAACCCATCATTTTCTCTTTTTTTCTTTCAAGATTCTCTGGGTTTCTCTTTCAACAGTTTGTTTATGTTACTCAGTGTGATTTTCCTTGCATCTATTTTGAAGTTTATTTTCTTGAATTTGTATATCCATCTCTTATGTCAAATTCCGGATGTTTTCAGCGATTATTTCTCCAAATGTTCTTTCGTTCCCTTTCTCTCTTCTTTTCTTTGGACTCCAATAATATAAAAACTGCAAATGTCTTTGCACTCACCTAATATAAATTTGGTACACTTGATGATATTCTATAAGCCCCTTGGGCTTTATTATTTTCTTAATAAGTTTTCTTTTGTTCTTCATATTTATAGTTTTAAAATGACCTACCTCCAAATTTGTTGATTATTTCTTTTGCCTATTTCTGTCGTTGAGTCCTGCTAGTGATTTTTTTCTATTTTTTTAGCTCTCAAATTTCTGTTAGGCTCTTCTTTTTATGATTTCCACATATTTATTGATATTATTATTTGCTACATATATTTTTTGCTTGATTTTCTTTAGATCTTTGTCGGTATTTTCCTTTAGTTGTTTGAACATATTTTAGATAGTTTTTTAAAATTCTTTTTCTAGTAAGTATTATGGTGGTGTTTCTTCTAAGGCTTTTAATGGAGATTTATTTTGTTCCTTTGAATAGGCTGTATTTCCCTCTTTGTTTGTACTGTGGTCTTTTGTTGAAAACTGACCATTTAAAAAAAATAGCTACCTCTCCTAGTCTTCGTAGAGTAGCGTAGAAGACCTTCAGTAATTCTTCAGGTCCCTGAGTCTGAAGATCAGCTTGGGGTAAATGCTTAAAATTTTACTGGGTCTTTGGGGCCTGGGTCCTGTCTGGGCCTGTGCATGTGCTTTATGTATATATCTATGATTTCATTTTTATTTCCCTCACTGCTTTTAAATGTCTTAATCCCCCCCAAAAATCTCATCCCAATCTCTTCTAAGGATCTTAGATACTCTGTTGTATCCCTCTACCTATAATGTCTTACTACCAGATAGCTGCAGGTCTGAAGTTTTCCTGCAGTTCTCATGCACCTCAGTGAGCATCACGGCTTTTTGCAGTTTCCAGCCTGAGATTCAGATGATGCCCTCATTCACTGTCTGAGCCCCCAGGTTAGGTGAGAGAGAAACCAGTCAATAGGGCAACCCACAGACAGGCCAGAACATTTCAATCAAGTTTCACTGTTTCTTCCATCCTGACAGAGAGAACTGGATATTAGGCTGTTTCCACTGTATTATACCTTGCACACTGGGGAATGGTGGAACAAGGATAGGTAGAAGCATCACGAAATTTCCTACCATTTTGAATATGGCTTTTTCTTGATTGGGTATTTCCTTGATTGCTATAGGTATTTGACTGGTTTCCAGAGCACCTATAAAATTATTTTAGTCATCTGTAGTTTTTAATTTTATGTGTACATGGGGAAATGAGGACTTGGAGCTTTCTTGACCATCATCTTCCTGACATGAATAATTCATGTCAGGAATAAAATTCTAGGACCCCTTTTTGCTTTATTCTCATTGTAGTGCAGTAATTTTCCCTTAAAAATGAAATTGCCTTTAGGATCAATACAAAAAAATGCTCTTTTAAAAATGCTCTTTTCATTTAAAACTGAAATTGCCTTTTAGGATCAATACAAAAAATGCTTTTTATTAAATTAAATACCTTTTATTTCAATACAAGACTGATTTTATGTTTTAAATCATAATATTACTTTAAATTTTACAACAAATATTATAATTACTTCCTAAGATAAAAAGATGTAGTGTTGGGAAACACATCTCACTTTGTGCATAGATTTGTAAGTAAACACTAGGACTTTTATTCCCATGTTAGCTATTACTCAAATTCCGTGGCTTAGCATATTCAGCATTTACTTAAACCACTAGTCCCCATGTTGACAATATAGGCTATAATCAGCTAGTCAGGTTTTCTGATCTAATTTTGCTCACTCCCTTTTTCTTTAGCCTTGGTCTTATGTTGCAGGCTCACTTAAAACAGCTGAATGTTTGCTGATTTACACTGGTTTTGGCTGGGGCTACTTTGATAATTTGGCTATGCTACACATGTCTCTCATCTTTCAGTAGATTAGTCTGGGCATGATTTCATGGTGATGACAGAGATACAAGAGAGCAAAACCCAGTGCACAATCTAACACACCATTGGAGAATGGTATAGTTTCACTGTATAGTCAAGTCACATTGTATAGTCCAGTGTCAAGCGGTGGGCCAAGTCAACTTGATCCAGTTGTAATGGACTGTGAGGCTACATTGCAAAGTTGATGGACACAGGAGAAATAAAACATTTGCACCACAACTGCAATTAACAACATTCTGAGAAGAAGAGCTTTTCCGTAATCTTAAGCTTTCTCAAAAATGAAATATTAAACTTTTCAGCTATTGAGGAACACCTACTGTATCTCTTGAATATATTTTGGTAATCTCATCAGCTTTAATATGCATAATTAGAATGAATAAATTCTATTTCTCATACCCTGGTCTTTTAGAATATAAAGGCAATAATTAGTTTGCACTACTACTAATATAAAAATAATAAATAATAATCCAGAGGCAAAGGAGTCTGCACAATATTTTCCCACAGTGCATGTTTTACACATAATTCTCAGCTCAAGTTTTAGATCAGGAGAGAATTAATTCTTGCTTCATACTGACTCATGTAGCCAATGGACATGAATTCATGGCTTTTCTTCATTATATTTTTTGATTCAGTGATTAATCTCAAACTTCTACTTTGTATGGTTTGTATGGTTCGTATATTGAACACCATAAAAATGCAGACACAGTATTCAACCTTAAAGGCCTTCTTATTGAGACAAGTACTACATTCAGTAAAATCTGAAAACAATCATGGTATCTCCCTGTTAGGCCTCTGAGCCCAAGCTAAGCCATCATATCCCCTGTGACTGGCAGGCATACATCCAGATGGCCTGAAGTAACTGAAGAATCACAAAAGAAGTGAAAATGGCCTGTTCCTGCCTTAACTGATGACATTACCTTGTGAAATTCCTTCTTCTGGCTCAGAAGCTCCCACACTGAGCACCTTGTGACCCCTACCCCTGCCTGCCAGAGAACCACACCCACTTTGAGTGTAATTTTCCTTTACCTACCTAAATCCTATAAAGCAACCCACCTCTATCTCCCTTCTCTGACTCTCTTTTCTGACTCAGCCCACCTGCACCCAGGTGAAATAAATAGCCTTGTTGCTTACACAAAGCCTGTTTGGTGGTCTTTTCACATGGACGTGAGTGACACTCATGAAGATGTCACATACTAAGGAATAATGGATTTGAGGCCAGTATTCAGGAAAGCATGGAGAGTGAAAAGAAAATGTATTACAAATGACTGATTGATTAAGTAACTGTATATTCCATATGATCTCTATGCCAAAATTGTATTCTGTATTATAAGAAAAAAACCTGATATAATGAAGTTGAATGCTAAAATGAATCTTGCACTTTATATTTATTACTAGACCTTACATTCTCCTTTGAATAAGATTAACAAGCAGGACTAAAACTACAAAACTAATGAAGATGGAAAAAGTGGTTAAATCCACATTCAGTTTTATTTTATTAACTTTGCTCAGCTCAGCACCCAGAGCAATTCAGCAAAATACTTAGGTATGTTGGGAGTTTGAGGCAGAAGAATCACTTGAACCTCAGCGGCAGAAGTTACAGTGAACTGGGATCACGCCTCTGCACTCCAGCCTGGGTGACAGAGTGAGACTCTGTCTCAATTTAAAAAAGCAAAAACAAAAACAAAAACAAAACCTAGGTATGAGTAGAATGCAATTCAAAAAACCTTGAATCTGTTGTGTGGTAGATAAGAACAATTAAGAGTAGAGAAAAAGATTAAGTGACCTAAATTATCAGGGCTATTTACTAAATGAGCAAGAAATCAAAGATCAGTCATTTACATTTTTGTCAGGTCTCTGAGCCAAAGCTAAGCCATCATATCCTGTGACCTGCAGGTACACATCCAGATGGCCGGTTCCTACCTTCACTGATGACATTCCACCACAAAAGAAGTGAAAATGGCCTGTTGCTGCCTTAACTGATGAGACTACCTTGTGAAACTCCTTTTCCTGACTCATCCTGGCTCAAAAATTCCCCCACTGAGCACCTTGTGACCCCCCACCCCTCCAGAGAACAACGCCCTTTACTACAATTTTCCTTTACCTACTCAAATCCTATAAAACGGCCCCACTTCTATCTCCCTTTGCTGACTCTCTTTTCGGATTCAGCCCACCTGCACCCAGGTAATTAAAAAGCTTTATTGCTCACACAAAGCCTGTTTGGTGGTCTCTTTACACAGACGCGCATGACATTTTGGTGCCATGACTCAGATCAGGGGACCTCCCTTGAGAGATCAATCCCCTGTCCTCCTGCTCTTTGCTCCATGAGAAAGATCCACCTATGACCTTGGGTACTCAGACCCACCAGCCCAAGGAACATCTCACCAATTTTAAATCTGGTAGGCGGCCTCTTTTTAACTCTCTTCTCCAACCTCTCTCCCTATCCCTCAACCTCTTTCTCCTTTCAATCTTGGTGTCACACTTCAATCTCTCCCTTCTCTTAATTTCAGTTCCTTTCCTTTTCTGGTAGAGACAAAGGAGACGCGTTTTATCTGTAGACCCCAAACGGCGGCACCAGTCAGACTCAGAAAGACAGTCTTCCCTTGGTGTTTAATCACGCAGGGACACCTGCCTGATTATTCACCCACAATTCAGAGGTGTCTGACCACGCAGGGACACCTGCCTGATTATTCACCCACATTTCAGAGGTGTCTGACCACGCGAGGACGCCTGCCTTGGTCCTTCACCCTTAGCGGCAAGTACCGCTTTTCTGGGGGGCAAGAACCCCCTAACCCCTTCTCTCCCTGTCTCTACCCTTTCTCCACTTTTCTAGGGGGCAAGAACCTCCCAACCCCTTTCCCACTTTTCTGGAGGGCAAGAACCTCCTGACCCCTTATCTCCATGTTGCAACCCCTTAAAGTAGAGGCAGCCGAATAGCAATACATTTGTGAGTTGCAATTCCTTGCCTCCACTGTGAGAGAAACCCCAGCCACATCTCCAGGGGACAAGAACTCCAAATGTCTGAACTGAAGCTACCAGAGGTTCCTCCAGAACCTCCTCCCCCAGGAGCTTGCTGTAAGTGCCAGAAATCTGGCCACTAGGCCAAGGAATGTCCACAGTCCAAGATTCCTTCTAAGCCGTGTCCCATCTGTGTGAGACCACACTGAAAATCGGACTGTTCAACTCACCTGGCAGCCACTTCCAGAGACCCTCGAACTCTAACCCAAGGCTCTCTGACTGACTCCTTCCCAAATCTTCTCAGCTTAGCAGCTGAAGACTGACACTGCCCAATTGCCTCGGAAGCCTACAGGACCATCACACAGATGCTCTAGCTAACTCTCACAGTAGAAGGTAAGTCCATCCCCTTCTTAATCAATATGGAGGCTACCCACACCACATTACCTTCTTTTCAAAGGCCTGTTTCCCTTGCCTCCATAACTGTTGTAGGTATTGATGGCCAAGTTTCTAAATCTCTTAAAACTCCCTAATTCTGGTTCCAACTTGGACAACATTCTTTAATGCACTCCTTTTTAGTTATTCCCACCTGCTCAGTTCCCTTATTAGGCCAAGACATTTTAACTAAATTATCTGTTTCCCTGACTATACCTAGGCTACAGCCACACCTCATTGCTGCCTCTTCCCCCAGTTCAAAACCTCCTTTGCATCCTCCCATTGTATCTCCCCACCTTAATCCACAAGTATAGGATACCTCTACTCCTTCCTTGGTGACCGATCATGCACCCCTTACCATCTCATTAAAACTTAATCACCCTTAGCTGGCTCAATGCCAGTATCCCATCCCACATCACACTTTAAAAGGATTAAAGACTGTTACCACTCACCTGCTACAGCATGGCCTTTTAAAGCCTGTAACCTCCCCCTCTTACAATTCCCACATTTTACCTGTCCTAAAACCAGACAAGGCTTACAGGTTAGTTCAGGATCTGCACCTCATCGACCAAATTGTTTTGCCTATCCACCCCATGGTGCCAAACCCATATACTCTCCTATCCTCCATACCTCCCCCAACGACCCATTATTCTGTTCTAGATCTCAAACATGCTTTCTTTACTATTCCTTTGCACCCTTCATCCCAGCCTCTCTTCACTTTCACTTGGACTGACCCTGACAACCATCAGGCTCAGCAAATTACCTAGGCTGTACTGCCGCAAGGCTTCACAGACAGCGCCCATTACTTCAGTCAAGCCCAAATTTCTTCCTCATCTGTTACCTATCTCGGTGTAATTCTCATAAAAACACACGTGCTCTCCCTGCTGATTGTGTCAGGCTCATCTCCCAAACACCAATCCCTTCTACAAAACAACTCCTTTCCTTCCTAGGCATGGTTAGTGGGGTCAGAATTCTTACACAAGAGCCAGGACTGTGCCCTGTAGCCTTTTTATCCAAACAACTTGACCTTACTGTTTTAGCCTACTAGCCCTCATGTCTGCGTGTGGCAGCCACTGCCACCCTCATACTTTTAGAGGCCCTCAAAATCACAAACTATGCTCAACTCACTCTCTACAGTTCTCATAACTTCCAAAATCTATTTTATTCCTCCCACCTGACACATATACTCTCTGCTCCCTGGCTCCTTCAGCTATGCTCACTCTTTGTTGAGTCTCCCACAATTACCATTGTTCCTGGACCGGACTTCAATCCAGCCTCCCACATTATTCAAGATACCACACCTGGCCCTCATGACTGCATCTCTCTGATCCACCTGACATTCACTCCATTTTCCCATATTTCCTTCTTCCCTGTTCCTCACCCTGATCACATTTAGTTTATTGATGGCAGTTCCACCAGGCCTAATTGCCACTCACCAGCAAAGGCAGGCTATGCTATAGTATCTTCCACATCTATCACTGAGGCTACCGCTCTGCCACCCTCCACTACCTCTCAGCAAGCTGAACTAGTTGCCTTAACTCAGGCCCTCACTCTTGCAAAAGGACTACGTGTCAATATTTATACTGACTCTAAATATGCCTTCCATATTCTGCACCACCATGCTGTTATGTAGGCTGAAAGAGATTTCCCTCACTATGCAAAGGTCCTCCATCATTAATGCCTCTTTAATAAAAATGCTTCTCAAAGCCGCTTTACTTCCAAAGGAAGCTAGAGTCATTCACTGCAAGGGCCATCGAATGGCATCAGATCCCATCGCTCAGGACAATGCTTATGCTGATAAGTTAGCTAAAAAGGCAGCTAGAGTTCCAGCTTCTGTCCCTCACGGTCAGTTTTTCTCCTTCACATTGGTCACTCCCACCTACTACCCCGCTGAAACTTCCACCTATCAATCTCTTCCTACACAAGGCAAATGGTGCTTAGATCAAGGAAAATATCTCCTTCCAGCCTCACAGGCCCATTCTGTTTTGTCGTTGTTTCATAACCTCTTGCATGTAGGTTACAAGCTGCTAGTCCGTCTCTTAGAACCTCTCATTTCCTTTCCATTGTAGATATCTATCCTCATGGAAATCACTTCTCAGTGTTCCATCTGCTATTCTACTACTCCTCAAGAACTTCTCAAGCACCCTCCCTTCCCTACACATCGAGCTCAAGGTTTTACCCCCACCCAGGACTGGCAAATTGACTTAACTCACATGCCTCCAGTCAGGAAACTAAAATACCTCTTGGTCTAGGTAGACACTTTCACTGGATAGAGGCCTTTCCCACAGGGTCTGAGAAGGCCACCACAGTCATTTCTTCCCTTCTGTCAGACATAATTCCTCAGTTTGGCCTTCCCATCTCTATACAGTCTAATAGCAGAGCGGCCTTTTTTAGTCAAATCACCCAAGCAGTTTTTCAGGCTCTTGGTATTCAGTGAAACCTTCATATCCTTTACCGTCCTCAATCTTCAGGAAAGGTAGAACGGACTAATGGTCTTTTGAAAACACACCTCACCAAGCTCAGTCACCAACTTAAAAAGGACTAGACAGTACTTTTACCACTTTCCCTTCTCAGAATTCAGGCCTGTCCTCGGAATGCTACAGGTTATATCCCATTTGAGCTCCTGCGTGGACACTCCTTTTTATTAGGTCCCAGTCTCATTCTAGACACCAGCCCAACTTGAACTACACCGCAAAAACTTGGATAAAGCATAAAAACTCACCAAGCAAGTAATTATGCTGAACCCCCTTAGGCTCTCTCTAATTGGATGTCCTAGGTACTCCCAATTCTTAGTCCTTTAATACCTGTTTTTTTCTCTTTCTGTTATTCGGGCCTTGTGTCTTCTGGTTAGTTTTTCAATTCATACAAAACCGCATCCAGGCCATCACCAATCATTCTATACGACAAATGCTCCTTCTAACGACCCCACAATATTGCCTCTTACCACAAAATCTTCCTTCAGATTAATCTCTCCCACTCTAGGTTCCCATGCCACCCCTAATCCCACTTGAAGCAGCCCTGAGAAACATTGCCCATTATCTCTGCATACCACCCCCCAAAAAATTTCACCACCCCAACACTTCAATGCTATTTTGTTTTATTTTTCTTATTAATATAAGAAGACAGGAATGTCAGGCCTCTGAGCCAAAGCTAAGCCATCATATCCCCTGTGACCTGCATGTACACATCCAGATGGTCAGTTCCTGCCTTAACTGATGACATTCCACCACAAAAGAAGTGAAAATGGCCTGTTGCTGCCTTAACTGATGATATTACCTTGTGAAATTCCTTTTCCTGACTCATCCTGGCTCAAAAGCTCCCCTACTGAGCACCTTGTGACTCCCCCACCCCTGCCCTCCAGAGAACAGCCCCCTTTGACTGTAATTTTCCTTTACCTACCCAAATTCTATAAAACGGCCCCACCCCTATCTCCCTTCACTGACTCTCTTTTCGGACTCAGCCCGCCTGCACCCAGGTAATTAAAAAGGTTTATTGCTCACACAAAGCCTGTTTGGTGGTCTCTTCACACAGACGCGCATGACAATTCTGACTATAGATTATTAAGTAATGCTAGGAAGTACCTTCATGTTTTTGTTTTGATTTGATTTTGATTTAGTTTTGTTAACCATAACTGTCATACATTTAAAATTTATTTTCTGAGTGGTAATGACTATGAAGTTGTGGGGACAATTGAAGTTATAATGCTGTTTGAAAAGAAACTAGAGTAAAGGTATTTGATGTTTCAGATTTTTCTGTTGATCTTTTCCCATGCAAGTTGTCTCTCAGCTTTGAGACCTTTAACTGATTGACATCACTCTGGCTGACACACAACCTATTTCAGAAATTGTCAAGTATAAACCCAACGCTGACACAGCTGAGTGAAAACAGACTACTCCTGTACTTTTTGCTGCTACTGTTTCTAATTGTTATTGAAAATAAATTTCAAATACCTCCTAGTAGTTTATTCTTTACTTCTGATAGTTGAAATTCTGAAATTTGTTAGCTAGAGATCAATGAGTATTACATTCAACTTCATCCCTTTAAAGTCTGAACACTACCTAACATTTTTCTATTTGAAATGAATAAATTATCTGTTAAAAATATGTTTATCAAATAATTTTTACTTTAGAGGATAAGACTGGCATCATATTAAGCACAACTTTTAAGCCTAGATGAAAATGTTATTACCAAAACTATGAGAAAATAAATTGTCATCTTAGATATTGTATCAGCAAATTGTGAATGAAGTAAATCGGAAGACATTTTATTGGACGGTTGCATTTATTAGATGTGTGAACCCCAAACATCTGAAACAGGTCTCAGATAATTTAGAAAGTTTATTTTGCCAAGGTTGAGGACGTGAATCAGCCTCTGGAAGTCCTTACACATGCCCAAGGTGGTCGGAACAGAGCTTGGTTGTATACATTTAGGGAGACATGAGACATCAATCAATATATGTAACAACTACATTGGTTCAGTCCAGAAAGGCGGGGACAATTCGAAGCAGGGAGGGGGCATCCAGGTCACAGGTAGGTGAGAACAAATGGTTGCATTCTTTTGAGTTTCTGATTAACCTTTCCAAAAGAGGCAATCAGATATGCATCTATCTCAATGAGCAGAGGGAGAAGTTGGAATAGAATGGGAGACAGCTTTGCTCTGATCAGTTCCCAGCTTGACTTTTTTCCCTAGCTTAGTAATTTTGGGGACTGGAGGTTTTCCTTTCACAGATATTATTGAAGAAAATCAATGATAAATTCAGTCAACCGAGACATGTACAAAATAAAAAATTCAGAAATGAGGAAGCCATTGAAAATGAATAATTTTGAGAGGAAACCACTTAGACTTAAGGCTGAGTTTAGAAATCTGGAGAATGGTGGTTACCTTTAAAATAAAAGTAATTTAAGCACGTAATCAGGATGTAAGAGCAGAGTGTTTGGTAATATTTCTAAATACACAAATTTCTTTGTAATTTTTTTCATAATGTCTTTGTAATTTAAAGGAGTATATCAAAGCCAAGTATATTAAAACAACAATTTTTAAAGTACTTAAATTTTCAATAGTTCTCATAATTCTTTCAAAATTTAGTGAGCTTATTCTTGAGAAAAGATGATGATTTGTGTCAATGAAAATAGTCAAACTCTGTAACATATTTGAAGAGATTTATTCTGACGCAAATTTGAGTAACCAATGGCCGGCGACATAGCCCCAAGAGATTCTGAGAACCGTGTGGTCAAGGTGGTGGGGCTACAGCTTGGTTATATACATTTTAGGGAGACATAGACATCATTTGATACATGTGAGATGTACATTGTTTTAGTCCAGAAAGGTGGAATAACTTGAAGTGAAGGGGTTTCCAGGTCATAGGTTGATTCAGGAATTTGCTAATTGGCAACTGGTTTAAAGAGTTAAGTTATTGTCTAAAGATCTAGAATCAATAGAAGGGAATATCTGGTTTAACTAATTTATGCCTAGTGTTCCATTATTGGAACGCTAAGCTTGTGGGAGTTATTTGTATCCTGCTGTTCAAGGTCATTGCCAAGTTCTGATTTTCACAGAAAACATTTGCAACCTTTGGCATAAATGGGTTAAGATGAAGAATTGTGGAGGCCAAGGATCCCATCGTGAAGACAGAATCCATAGAAGGGAGTGTCTCTTATCAGACTTAAAGAGTCTATTAGTTTTAAGTTCTCTATTCTAGTCTTAATGCTGGTCAGTTTGCCTGAATTCCAACAGGAGGAAGATATAAGGAGGCATGTCGGACACCTATAACCATTTGTTCTCACCTACCTGTGACCTGGATGCCCCCTCCCTGCTTTGAGTTATCCCTGCCTTTCTGGACTGAACCAATGCCGTTGTTACATATATTGATTGTCAGGCATGGCCAATCCTCACCCTAAATCACATTGTTTCTGTCTGGCTACCCCAAGTCATCTAGGCAAACAAGAATTAACTCCAAGAAACTGAGGGCAAACAGCAGATATCTTTCTTTGGGGAAGGTCAGATTATTTTTACCAACTAGAGCCCGATCTCATGCACCACTTCAAAAATTTAGTTATAAAAAGAGTTACCAGCTGGGCGCGGTGGCTCAAGCCTGTAATCCCAGCACTTTGAGAGGCGGAGTTAGGCAGATCACGAAGTCAGGAGATCGAGACCATCCTAACATGGTGAAACCCCGTCTCTACTAAAAAAAAAAAAAAAAACAAAAAAAACAAAAAAACTAGCCAGGCGTGGTGGCGGGCGTGTATAGTCTCAGCTACTCGGGAGGCTGAGGCGGGAGAATGGTGTAACCCCGGAGGCGGAGCTTGCAGTGAGCCGAGATCCAGCCACTGCACTCCAGCCTGGGCAACGGAGCGAGATTCGCTCTCAAAAAAAAAAAAAAAAAAAAAAAAAAGAGTTACCTATACTTTTAATTTGTATTTGTTTATCTTTCTTTTACCCTTAAAACCTATAAAAGCTAGCTTATCAGCCTTCATCTCCACCACCATCATAGTCATCACCATTATCATCACTGGCACAATAACATATACTGAACATATAGTGTAGGCCAGACAGTGATTTACAATTACTAACTCATTTAATGCTCCTAACTTCCTGATAACCTAGGAAATAAGGTTATGCAGTTTTTATAGGTGAAGAAACAAAGAGTTCAGTTACAGTCCTTAGGTCACATAGTTGCTAGATGTCAAAGCCAGGATTCAAACCAAAAATGTCTGACTCGGGTACATACATACTTCAACACACAGAACCAAAACAAACAAAGCAATGACATTCCCAAAGGTAACTTTCAAGGTGCTAAATTCAATATATGCTTTTTATTTATCATGATATGTAACTTCGAGTGCACACACATGAACAGACACTCTCAGGCACTGTTACTCAAATACCTGGATTTTAATTTTATTCTAGGACATTTTGAGTGAATTTGAACAAACTCCACCAGCTCTTACATTTGCCAAACTGGACTTTTCTGAGCATTGAGTAAAAGACGACTAAACTCTACTACTGTATTTACTAATTATATTCTCTAGGGGTGAAAAAGTCTTTTTTTCTTCTACCCATCTAGATTCAGTGACTGGGGCCCATAACTCAAACTGATGAAAGACAGATTAACAAGAAAGAAAACAACTTTATTATAAATATAAGCACGGGACTTCAGAAAAAAAACTGTTGCTTAAAGAAGTGGCCAGGTGATTGAGGCTTATATACGTTTTAGGCTAACCAGAAGAAAATGGATTTTGAACTTCTAGGTCAGGGAGGTAAATTGTGGGAAGCTGAGGGGAAGAGACTGATAGTAAATAAGAGTTCTCTTGTTATGCTAGTAAGAGTCTCTCACGAGATAAGCCTGCCTTCTGGAGTGGCCCCATTAGTGTAGGGGAGACAGCTGTACAAATAAAAATTTCCTTTAGAAATGTCAATTTCCTTTACTGAAGGAGAAATTTAAACTTTACTTTTAGTTGGTTAGGGGGAGCTAAAGAGCTTTTTGTGTATCTTCCGATTCTCAATTGCCTTTAGCTCAAAATCATCCTTAGATGGCATATCTTAGAAGGGTAGAAGGAAAAATAAATGTTTATCCCTTACAGAATATAAAGTGGCATATTTTGGAGTGCACATTCTGGTACCCTTTGATTTCACATCTTTTTACATGCTCCTTAGTTTGAATGTCTACACCACAGCCCTAAGCTGCTTTCATTTCTCACGTGACCTAATCGTTAACTTGGTTCACAGAGCTCTACCCTTTCCAGCCATTGCTGGCTTTTCAGCCTAGGTTATCCTTCTTCATTCTTTCTGTGCCCTAATACATTGTCCACCAAAAAGAACTTTAAAAGTGGCAAAGTCTATCCAGTCTAATGTCTGTCACTCTACCTAGCATACAAATTCTCCTCTGTTCTCTTCAGAAAGATAATGCCTATTCACTGTTGGGATCTCAACTTAGTATTTACTTCCATATCTGTTCTGTGTTGTTATAGCAGAATATCACATACTGGATAATTTATATTTACAGAAATTTATTTGGCTCCCGGTGCTGAAGACTGGGAAGTCCAAGGTCAAGAAGGACCTTTTTGACTGTGTCATCCCATAATGGAAGGTAAAGGGGCAAGAGAGTGTGCACAGGCATGAGAGAGGAAGGGGGAGAACTTATCCTTTTATCATGAACCCACTCCTGTGATAACTAACCCACTCTTGTGATAATAACTTTAATCTATTCATGAGGGCACAGCCCTCATGATCTAATTACCTTTTAAAGGTTTTACTCTGAATATAATTGCACTGGTAATTAAGTTTCTAACACATGAACTTTGGGGGACACATTCAAACCATAGCACTATCTATAATTTCTAACAGACAGTTATAACAAGTGACTGATTATGAGTACTTCTTCCTAGACTAGGATGTCTGTGAGGACAGAAAGTAAACGTTAGTTTCCTTCATCTGTTGGTTTTGAAATACCAACCAAAGAGTAGGTTAGTAATAAATACTTGTTAAATAAAGTTAATTAGTAATAAATACTTGTTAAATAAATAAATGAGTGACTTGTAGAACAGATGAGAGACAATTCTATATTCTATGTTTGCTTAGATGTGCGCTTCATCTACATGAGGTTTCACTTCGTTCTCATGAAGTGTTTGTGCCTCTAGAGAAGCTACCCTTTCCTCCAGCTGCTGCAGTCATTCAGCAGAATTATTTACTGGTTACAAGTGTGAAAACAAATGAGCACATAATGACACAGACTAAGTAACAGTTCAGATAAGCTTCCATAAGCTTATGTAAGTTAGCTTTTAATTATGTACTTTGCATGCTAAGTCTAAAATAAAATGATTATCCACATTGCACATGTTAAAGTTCTTTATATTAAGTGTTTAAGTGCAGAAACCAAACCTGTACCCTTTAATTCTAATATAAAATATGCAGTTTAAATATTAACTTTAATTCTATAGGTTAATCTGAATTTATATACATTTGTGATAATTATAGCAATTAACTGTAACAGAATTATTCTCATTAGAGGACAAAACAAGCTTGCTGATCACTATGCTGGCTGTAAGCCTTTACAATCTAATGAATGCTAAAATATTAAAATCTCATCCAGTTTACCATGAAGCCATAATTTATAAGAATAAATGCATAATAATTCTTTGGACTTCAGAAGTAATTTATGAGCAATTTTCTCACAGAGGATGATGATAATTCACTCTCAATTAGCCCAGCTTGATTTAAATCATTGATTGCCCCAAGTTCAATAATAATTTAGTAATAATGGAATTAATACTTCCTTCTATTTTTGGATGAAATTATTAAAAGGAATCCATGATGAATTTTAACTTTAAACATGAAAGCTTACAAATATCTTCTTTTAACTTTTCCTTTACGGATTGAGCTCTCCTTCTAGGATTATTAACTTTATAGGAAGAATCTGTTCCCCTTGGAAATTTTGAGGTAGTTATCTTGGCTCTGTGCATTAATCTGTGTCCTATCTCTCCTTTCAAGATACCTTCATAGGTGCCAGGATCAGGTTTGTAGATAACAAATTCCTCAATAATTACAATCACAATATTCACTTTCAGGGAGTTTAATAAGATATGGGTAGAATTAGCTATTTCTTGTGATTTGCTGTTTCAAAATAAAAGAAACAATTCACAAATATATATATATATTTAATTACAGAGTCTATATCTGAAATGCATTATAACCATTATTAAGCAGATCTTACCCTGATTCTGCTAAAGATGAGTTTATGGAATAATTTACATATTTAATAATTTTAGAAAATGGGGAAAATTAATCAAAGGTGACAACATCTAATGAGATTGGAGTCATTCCAGCTATACTATGGAATTTAGTGTTTCCTTTTTCCCATGGGTAGAGTACCTATTTAGAAGACATACATATGAATATTCTGTCTGTGAAACAGTGAGTTTATCTTGCTTGTCTTCATATTTTTATCTGAGTTGAGACAGAAGAAAATGCTAGCACAACCCCATATCTCAATGGAAAAAAACACGGATTTTCCCTCAGGTGTAATCAGAAGCATCATCTCCAGAATCAACTTTTGCCACAGAGCCACTGTTCTTGCCTGGTGATTTTGACAGCCTCAAAACTTCAAGGCTGCAGTTAAAAAAATGACATTGCCTGTGGAAAATTACAAACGTAGTAGCAAAATAGGAAGAAATCAAGAAATATCAGATTGCTGTTAGTTTCCTGTACTAGGAAGCTAATATCAGCAGAAAAGAAAGAAAGATCATTTCAAGATGTCACAAGACATCTGACTTCTACTTCCATCCTCAAAATTTCCAGTGACCTGGTATGATTTACTGCTCATGGTAGTAGTTTAATTTATAAGAAGGGTGGGAAGGGGATGGTCAAAGAGATCAGAATTTCTCAAGTAAGAGTGTGCATCAGCGTCAGCTTTTAGAATTAAACAAAATGCAAGTGTTAGGCCTTCACCACTACACTATTGAATTAGAACTTCTGTGACTGGGGCCGTAAATGTACACGTTTAAATTCCACAACTGCTATTCCTGAATCCCCTAGACATGATGATTCCTGATGCCCTTTTATTGCTCTGATGTTTCTAAGATTTTGTGAATTTTAATGAACAGGGTAGTACAGCCTAATGACACTAACTGAACAGCAAAGATTTACCTTTAAATATTGTGTGTGTGTATGTGTGTGCATGTGTGTGTGCGTAGCACTTAGCTGAACGCTGGTACAGAGTTGCTCTTTCACTTCTCATTCTCACTCTTCTCTGTTTCTCACACACTCTTCCTATTGATAGATAAATATTTATCTATAGACAGTTTATAAATACATATAAGTATAGATGTGATACTTAATACTGAGTGTCAATTTGATTGGACTGAGGGATACAAAGTATTAATCCTGGCTGTGTCTGTGTGGGTGTTGCCAAAAGAGATAAACCTTTGAGTCAGTGGGCTGGGGAAGGCAGATCCACCCCTAATCTGGTGGGCACAATCTAATCAGCTTCTGGCAAATATAAAGCAGACAGAAAAACATGTGAAGGAGAGATGGGCCTAGCCTCCCAGCCTACATCTTTCTCCCAGGCAAATTGCTCCCTAACCTTGAACATCAGACACCAGGTTCTTCAGTTTTGGGACTCAGACTGGCTCTCCTTGCTCCTCAGCTTGCAGACACTCTATTGTGGGACCACGTTTGATATACATATATATATATATCTCCTATTAGTTCTGTTCCTCTAAGAGAACCCTGACTAATACAATAAAGTATCAATTAAAAAGTATTTCCTGCTCTCAATTAGCTTAGTCTATTTGGTGACAAAGCTAACAGACAATCAGGGAGAAAACAGTTAAAATGACATTGAGATATAGATATCTAGAAGGTGATGCTATATCCCACAGTAATGGAGTTCAGGAATGCTACTGCTAAGGATTAGGTGGGATTTTTTTTTTCAGGCAAAATTTGGAAGATATATTTTAGGTTTAAGAAAGGCCTGGCACAAGCAAATATCTAAGAAATTGAAAAACATGTTCCTTTCAATATTGTGAGGGAATCTGAATGTCTACCTGTTTTTAATTTAATAGATATTGAAAAGTAATTGAGTATTTACTACAAGATCTGGAATCAGCATTTAAAATTGTTTGAGGGTCTTAGATGGAAGTTAAAACAATAGATGTCTACCAAAGCTTATCTGTTGCATTATATGCATTATATGCCACGTTATATGCATTATATGCCACACTAACTATAACTTTTTTTTTCGATGAACACAGTAATCTTTTGTTATTTTCTTCTAGTTCCCAATTGAAGTTCAGAAAGGCCACATTTCAATAATAGCCTATCTACCTCCACATACTCTTTTTCTAACTTACGACACTGATGGGTTAGCAAATGATCCAGACTCTTTCTTTCTGGGGAAGCTTTCCATGTTCCATATTCCATATTCAACAAAATTAAAGAAATTTATTACTCCAATATTATATTTAAATTATAACACTTTTTTGAGTGAACAGTCCGTTCTCCTGGCTCAACTGCTATCTTATACTAAATATGTGTATCTCTTTTCTTGAAATATAAAAAAAATTATTATGAAATATGGCAGAGCTAAAGAGCAAAGGGAAAAGGATCTTTGCTCTGATAATTCAAAATGGAGCTTCTTGTCACTCTTCAAGGTGGAGAGACTATTCACCATCTTTTAAGGTACCCTTAGGTTGTTTCCATATCTTGGATATTGTGAAAAATGTTACAAAGAACATAGCACAGACATCTCTTTGAGGTACTGATTTCAACTCCTTTAGGCATATACCAGAAAAGAAATTGCTAGACAAATGGTATTTCTATTTTAAACTTTGTATAGGATCTCTATAATGTTTTTCATAGTTGCTGTACTAATCTACTTTTTCACTAACATTGTACAAGGCTTCTGTATAGTATGATGTTGAGAGTTAATAATGCTGTATTATAAACTAAAATTTTTCTAAGAAAATAGATTTCAGGTGCTCTCACTACCAAAAAGAAGTAAAAAAAATGTAAAGAGATGAATATAATTTATTTGACTTTAGTAATCACTTTACTACATATATATAAACATCATATTGTACACCTTAAATATGTGTAATAAAAAAAGCAAATGTGAGATAGTTTCAATATCTAATAGCAAGAAAATGAAAGGTAATACAATTTTGAAATATCTTTATGATGTGCTTTTTAAAAGCAATTAAAACTGAAGTTTTAAGACTTTGTAAAACTATAAAGAAATGCTTATGTTATATGATTATGCAAAAATAATCTGTAATACTATCTATGACATAGTATTCTGTTATCTATGTAAACATGTATTTTTTTTTAAAAGAGATGGGTAAAAAACTGGAAGGAAATATCACAAAGCATTAATAGTAAAAAAAAAAAAAAAAAAAAAAAAAAAAAACCAAGAAAAAAATTACCCAAAAGAGGAATAACATAATTATACAAATAGAAAAAATAATACTTGAGCATTTCTAACTCACACCTTAATCAAAGATTATTTCAGGTTGAATAAAGATCCAAATGTAAAACAGAATTTTAAGACTTTTAAAAGAGTATAGGGGATAATATTTGTATGACTACCATGTAGAAAAGTTCTTAAGAGAAAAAACAAACTATAAATTACAAAATAAATGCTTGAAAAATGCAGGAAGGTAAAATTATACATTTTTTTTTGTTCATTAAAAGACGTGACAACAAAAAACAGTATAAAGAAAAGTTACAAACCGGGTAAAAATGTTGGAAACTATAAACCAGCAAATTTATATTGGATAAATTGAAATTATGCAAATAAAAAAAGACAAAAGTAGGCAAAAATGAAACATAAACAGATAATTCAGGAATCATAAACACAAATATGCACTAAAAAGATAAGATCAACCCTCGTTAGTAATCAAGAAAATGCAAATTGCAACCACAAAGAGATAAAATAGAAAATAAATTAATTTGTCAAAAATATAAAAGAAAATTAAATTAGTGAATTAGCTCAGATGTTTGTCAAGATGGAGAGTATTGGAAACTGTTCACTGCTGGTAGAAATGATTGAAATAATCACTTCGGAAAAAAATATAGCGTTACCATATAAATGAAAATATATACATCTTATGACTCTTAAAACTTCAGAGAATGTCTTGCTTATAAGCTACAAGAAGCACATACAAGAATTTTCATGGTAGCATTGTGTGTAACTGAACATCTTAGAAACATTTATCTTGCTTTCCCTAGAAAAATTGCTATTTTTTATGGCCATAAAATGGAATACAATACAACAGAGAAAATGAGCATCTTATACGAATACTAATGAAAATGTACTTATGGAGAGGGGGGAATGGAAGGTATTAATCAAACAATAGAAAGTTTCAATTATCCAACATAAATATGTTCTGGAGATCTACTTTACAACACAGTGTTTCAGTTAACAATATTATACTTAAAAAATTGCTAAGAGGGTAAATCTTATGTTAAGTGTTTTTTATCATTAAAAAGTGATAGTATAAACAAAAAAGAAAGAAAGAGGTCAGGCACAGTGGCTCACATCTGTAATCCCAGCATTTTGAGAGGCCAAGGTGGGTGGGTCACCTGAGGTCAGGAGTTCGAGACAATCCTGGCTAACATGGTGAGACCCCCGTCTCTACTGAAAATACAAAAATTAGCCAGGCGTGGTGGTGGGTGACTGTAATTCCAAGTATTTGGGAGACTGAGGCAGGAGAATCTGTTGAACCCGGGAGGTGAAGGTTGCAGCGAGCCGAGGTGGCGCCATTGCACTCCAGCATGGGTGACAAGAGGAAACTCCATCGCGAAAAAAATAAAAATAAAAAAAATAAAAAAAGAAGAAAGAAACTTCCAGAGGTGATGAATATATTTATGACACAGATTATGGTGATGATCTCATTGGTGTGTACTTATCTCAAAACTCATCAAGTAGTACATATGAAATAAGTACAGCCTATTTATGTATATTGTTCCTCAATAACATAGTTAATAAAGAAATTTTTTATGTCTCAAAGTGGTTTTATTGAGCATAAACCAAACAAAAGCTGCAATTACTGATGTATTAGGTTTATAGTCCTCTGAGGATAATCATACCTTCATCACTGAGGTCTAAGCCAAATGTTCCTGTCTACTTTGAGGCCACAGTTCCTACAAACATGAAAATATCTCTCAATGACTCTCTTTAGAACAAAACATACTCCTCTGTGTGTTCATTGTAGAGCAGCAGTTATAGCTCTTAAGACTAACAGGGTCAGTTATCCTGCTAGAGTCAAAACTTCTTTATTGGCCTGTTTGTATGCCGTAGCAAGGAACCCCATATAATGGCATGGCAATTATAGCTTAAGTTTAATAAAACTCTTTGAAACATTGCCTTTCAACTATGTAAAATTTGCAAGAGTTGGCATTATGGATATCACCTGATTCCTCTAAGGGTAGGACTTAGTAATTTAATTTAAAATTTAAAAAAGGAAGAAAAGAAGGGGGGAAGGGAAGAGGCAGGAAAGAGAGGGAGTGGGGAGGGAGAGAAGGAAGGAAGGAAAGGAGGAAAGGAGGAAAGAGGGAAGAGGGGAGGGGAGGGAAGAGAGGGGAGGGGAGGGAAGGAGGGGAAGGGGAACGGAAAAGGAAGGGAAGGGAAGGGAGAAAAGGAAAGGAGGCATGAAGGAAAGAAGGAAGGAAGAAACTGCTGATTGTCATCAACAATGATTACACAGATTCCAACTAAAAATGTTTGCTTATTTTGTTTATTTTAATAGACTTTATAAAAGATACTCAAAATTATATCCTGTAGAATACTGCCTCACTTAAAAAATTTCTTTTTCCCATAGAGAATATTTGATAATCTATTACTTGTTTTAAAATACAAATTAGCGAGAACATTTACAATCTATTTTATGTCAAAACAATGAAGAGATTAATAAGTAAGAAACTGAGGTATTATTTATCATGAAATAAGGGAACTAGGAAGGAAAGCCTAGGACCTTCTATTTTTATAAAAGTGTGCTCATTTATTCTGAAGAAAAAGTGTTTTTCTGAATGAAAATTTGGGGAGAGTTGAATTGGATTTAGGTACATTAATGGCAACATATATATATGTGAGTATGTGTTTACATATATACACAAATACACAACACACACATATTAGAAAGAGACTCACATGTACATTTTTTCTCTGTATACATACATGTTTGTCACTGTACACAAATATATACTTACACCCACATATATGACTGAGATAAAGACTACTGAAGGACCACACAACTTTCTGTTAGAATGCTGAAGAGTTTACAGAGAAATTTAGGAGAGAGTGACTCATGGAGGAAAATCTGCTATCATTGATTTCAACTTTTAGCAGAAAGCCAGAACCGTAGATGTCACATGCTTTGATAAATTAATGTACATTTGCTCATGGCAGTTACGTTTTTGCAGTTTTTTTCTATCATAATTATTCTGATTTATCTAGAAATAAAAAAATCAAACATTTAACACAATCACTAATAGGATAATTTGAATTACTTAAATTGTGCCTGGTTGAGGAGAGTGAAATGATGAGGGGCCCTAAGTTTCATGCTGTATGCTTCTATATTTTAAGTTCCTTATATTAATCCTGTATTGATTTTTGGAAATCTAAAAGAAAAATGGATAAAATCTTTCACAGTAGCCATCCCAAATGAAAACTACTTTTAAAAATATAAAGACATTAATCTAAGTGAATTCATGCATAAAAGGTATAATAATCAGTTTAGAAATACAGTAATGACAGCGTGAGACTCTGTCTCAAAAAAATACTGTAGCTTATGTTTTTTAGCCTCTTACATCTACATAGCTTGCTTACATTTCTTGAGTTGTTCATTTTATTGTGAATGTTCTTTACAAAAATGTCATTACAGTCAATATTCTCTATCTATAAAGGGAAATATCTGTTGGATTATTTAGTGAAGTAATTCAAACTTGGCCTTTTGGCAGACTAAATCAGATTGCATATGAATACATTTTAGTAATGCCTAACAAAAACATAATTCTTAGAAATTATTATTCCAAAGAAATAAAGCATATGAATGAGGAAAATATTTACTATGAAGAAAAAAATTGAACCTATTTTTTTCATTAAGGTAAAAACCAACAAAATGTGAAACAATGAAGATTTATAACACAGCACCAAATGCTGAAGGGGATAAATGAATCAATTTAGCCAACATTTTACCTAGATCACATTAAGGTTCATATTCATCAATAACATTCAATACATGTAAGATAAACCGTAACTTGAAGAAGATATTTTCTATGTGTGTATGGGAAAACTAAACAAAAGAAATTGTTGCTTCACTCGGAAAGTAGGACAAATGTATCATACATTCATTCTCTGTCAAAATTGACATTTGAAATAACCTACAATCCTAAACTGTGTTCCTTTAGTCTCCTTTTATACTTTTTGTGTGAATGGATGAATTAATACTGCTAAATTCATGAATTCAGAGAACATGGGATGATTTTCATGCTGACTGCATGATTTTAATTTTATTTAATATAAGTCTGTTGAAATGTTTAACATATTTTGCAAGCAAATTTTAGGTCAGTGTCTCCAATTATTCAACCATGTCCTTAACCCCATTTCACATGGTTACCATTATCCAGGAGCTTGACGGCAAGTCATAGGCTGCACTGTACACAGTAATCAGGGGAGGTTTCCTGAACTATAAATTTACCTCTTAAGTGATAACTATTTTATAACTGTCTGTAAGAAAGAAAAAGAGAGGCAGCCAGAATCAAATACTGAATATCATATTTCCACGAAATTTTAAGGATTCTGATTTTATAATATTAAAATATTCCAGATAAATGAATAATATCTTCATATCATTCATTGTGACTTCTTTGTTCTGAAGTTCTTTAATATAGCCATTCACAAGACATTTTAGGAAACTCACTCTGCCATTCATTTGTCTATCATTTATAATTTTTACTGAGCAATTACTATGTATTTTAAGAACTAAAGAAGCAAATGGAGATGGCCCCAGCCATTTTAATAAAGCGTTGCTTAGGAAAAGGTAATTGTGCTACGAGCTATCAAAGGTACTAACTGTGTAAGTAGGGAAAGATGGGAAGAAGCTATTAATTTAGATTGAGTATAAGTGAGTGATTTGGTTTCACTCTGTGTCCCCGCTCAAATCTTACCTTGAATTGTAATCCCCATAATATTCATGTGTGGGAGGTGAATGGATCATATGGGCAGTTTCCCCCATGCTGTTCTCATCATAGTGAGTCCTCACAAGATTTGCTGGTTTTATGTGTTTGACAGTTCCTCCTTCACACACACTCTCTCTCACCTGCCACCATGTAAGATTTTGCCTGCTTCCCCTTCCACCATGAGTGTAAGTTTCCTGAGGCTTCCCCAGCCATGCGGAACTGTGAGTCAATTCAACCTCTTTCATTTACAAATTACCCAGTCTTGGGCAGTTCTTTATATCAATGTGAGAATGGACCAATACAGTAAGGGACCATCTGAGGAAGTAAATAATGTTAAAACCAGGACTAAAGAAAAAGTAATAGTTGTCTAGGGCAGTGTTACAATGCCATCCCTAGCAGCATGGACACCTAGGATACTGAGTATGTTTAACTGGAACATAACTTAATGGGAGTTCTATTAATAACGATACAACAGGTGGGAGGCTTCTGTTTAGAAGATAACTAGTAATTATTAACTGTCGTATACTCTATGGTGTAATACCCTTCAAATTTGAGGGTCATTAACTTTATTTTATTTTATTTATTTATTTTTTTTTAATTTTTTTTTTTTTGGAGACGGAGTCTCACTCTGTCACCCAGGCTGGAGTGCAGTGGCCGGATCTCAGCTCACTGCAAGCTCCACCTCCGGGCTTTACGCCATTCTCCTGCCTCAGCCTCCCGAGTAGCTGGGACTACAGGCGCCCGCCACCTCGCCCGGCTAGTTTTTCATATTTTTTAGTAGAGACGGGGTTTCACCGTTTAGCCAGGATGGTCTCGATCTCCTGACCTTGTGATCCGCCCGTCTCGGCCTCCCAAAGTGCTGGGATTTCAGGCGTTAGCCACCGCGCCCGGCCCATTAACTTTATTTTAGTTCTTGTCATAGTCATTTTCATAGTATTATTTTTATGCATTTGAATTTTCCTTATGGTTTCATTACTTTTTATTTTATAATGAACTCGAATATTCATGGAACATAATATCTGTGAATGTGTTACAGAAAGCTGTTTGCTTTCTTGTAACATTCTAAAAGATATATATCATACTCTGGAAATTGTTAATATGTACTTAATTAATGTTAATTTAGTACATCTTTCTATAAAACTAAAGGGACCTAAAGAAAAAGTAAAAATTATCTAGAGAGACATTTAATGAAGGGGGTCAGCATGTATAGAGTCTGATGAGTAGAAAAGGACGGAGAGTGTTTTAGGAACTGAAGGAACACAGGATGCTGTGAACATAAAGAACAAGTATGAAAATGATACAAGATAAGGTTGGAGAGGTTGGCAGGAGCTGATCATGCAGGGCATTTTTAGATCCCATTTTTCTTAGTAAAATAGAAAACCTTTGAAAGTAAAGTAGGGTAACAATAGATTTATATTTTTAAAAGATCATGGCAGTATAGAGAATATAATGAAGGGAGCAGAAAGGAAAAGCAGAGTGTGTCATTTAGGGAGAGAATTGCAGATGCAGTGGTGGGGGTTGATGGCATATTCTATGATGCTGAAATGGAGGGATGAGAAAGATTTTGGAAGCCGACTTCGGAGACTCTGGTGACATATTGAATTTTGGTAATGATGGGTGTGAACAGGAAGTGACCTAAGTTTCTGCCTAAGTAACAGAGTGGATAGGGACTTCGAAGACTGAAGGAGGAGAGAGATTTGGCAGGTAAGATTAAGCACTGAGTTTTTGCATGTGTTAAATTTGAAATTTGTGTCAGACATCCAAATGACAAAAATCTGTTGGTTATGTAAAGCTTGATCTGAGAAGATAATTTTGGTTGAGAAACAGAAATTTTGGGAGTGGTGAAGTATAAATAGGATTTAAAGCTGTGGATATATGTATTACACACCGACTTTATAAAAACTTCCTGGGTTCAATGTTCTTACAGTAATTGGGGGGAAAATAACATGCTTACGTAGAAAGTTAATTCTGGACTAAATGAAACTTACTGTAGCACATTACGGATTGCTGGTTGCTTGTTAGGACTGCATCTGTTTCAAATAACAGAAAGTTCTCCTACTGTGCTTTTAAAAGGTAGGGGCTAAATTGCCCCATACCACAAAATGTCAGGGACAAGTAAATTTAAGGCTAATACTATGGCTGAAGGGCCTGATTAGGACACATGATTTTCTGGCTTCCCACTTCATCATATGTCAAAATATAAGCCTTTAAAACTGTGCTTCTCAAATCAAGGTTATCAGATGGTTGTTGGAACTGTAGGTGTCCTGTCTGCATTTCTTTCCATAATTACTTGGAAAGCAGCATTACAAGGCCGCCCTTAACTGCACTGAAGACTGGGATACCAAGTATGTTTAAATGGAACATGGCTAAATTGGAGTTCTATCCATAAGAATAAAAGGGGAGCAGGACTTCTATTGAGAAAATAACTAGTAATCACTAATTTTGATATGCTCTATGATACAATACCCTTCAAATTTGAGAGTCATTATTTAATTTTATTTTAGTTTAATAGTCATTTTCATAATACTATTTTTACTCACTTGAATTTTCCTCATGGTTTCATTACTTTTTATTTTATAATGAACTGGAATCTTCATGGAACATAGTATCTCTAAATATGTTAGAGAAAGCTGTTACTTTCTTATAACATTCTAAAATATATATACCACATTCTAGCAATTGTTAATATGTACTTAGTAAATGTGACTTTAGTATATCTTCAAAACTAAAAACGATTTAAACTTCCAATGGTGATTAAACAAATTAACATGAATAATTTCAGAGTATAATCTGAAATAATTTAAATAAAACACACCTATATGTTGACCTAGAGAGACAACCATAACACCAAATTAAGTAAAGAAAAGTAAGCAACAGATTAGGCCAAAGTAAACCTGGGTAAGCAAAGATTTTCTGTAAAAGGCCAGACAGTAAATTTTTTAGGTTTCACAGCCCTGTGGTTAGTCAAAACTACTCAACCTTGTCCTATTATGAAGGCAGCCATAGGCAATATGTAAATGAATGAGGGTCATGGTGTTCTAATAAAGCTTTATTTATAAAAACTACATTTAGCCTATAGGTGGTCATTCGCCAGCCCTCAGTATAGAGGAGAATGATTCAAAAAACAGCAAATTTTTTAGATATAATTGTTGATAAAAGATAGAGAAAAGAAAATTGGTTTTCCTTTGCAATGAAGAATTAAATGAGCTCAGCAAAAAGAGTTTGGGGAGTGAGGAAATTGAATTTTTAATTACTTTATATAAAATTTAAATAATAAGATATTTTTACTTCTACATTCATATTTTACAAACAAAAAGCTCTTTAAAAATGAAAGTATACTTTTTAAAGCTAAACTTATGACTTTACTTGAAATTAACTGATAGAATAAAATCAGCTGTTACATCATGGCAACAAACTACTACTAGTCTTATCTTGCCTATAAACCCAATTATCTTAATGTCAAATGATTATTTTAATTCATTTTCATCTGGTATTTTCACTTTCATTTTGTATTTTTCTTCTAAATCCATTGAATACTCACAAATTTACACTTTTATTATTGACCATTTATTTTCCTAATACAGTGGCTTTTGTTATTCAACATCTACAATATGACAAGCACTTTGCATTCCTTTACTTAATCCTCACATAACCCTATAACCTAGGCACTCTTATTCCACTAGTACCAACAGAGAACATGGAGTTTACATGTTAAGTAACTTGCCAAAGAAAACCTAGCTATAAAGAAAGAAAAGCAGATATCTGAGACCAGAGCAGTATGACTCCAAAATACATTCTGTCTCTCATGTTTTTCTCTCACATTGATACTTTTGCTTGGACAAATCACTCAATCCTAGATCATACAGTTATACAAATTATGCTATTCATTTTCCCTCTTAGTTCCCACAATGACTCTTAAAAGCAGGTCCTGCTCTGTTTCCTCCATCTTCTCTACCTTCATGCTGAGACATATCCTTGCTTCTACTTCACAGAGAAAATAGGGACTGTCAGGTGAGATTTGCTAAAACTTTCTGCTTACCTTCACCTGAACATTATATTGGCACCTGCATTCAATCTTACCTCTTTTCATTTTGACTTCGTTTTTCCTAAAGTTAATTCTTCCATTTCCATTTGTATTCTGGCTCTAACTACTAGGGAAGTTACTTTTTTTTCTTTCTCCCACTGCTGGCCCTCACCTCTAAGGCTTGGGACAGGTGACACAGTTTTAGATGAAAATTATAGCCTTGTAAAACAAATTCTTAGCTTCTCCAAGTCTAGCATAAAAAGGAATGGGCAGAACATAGCAACCCTCACTGAAGAGGAGTGCCATTCCTACTGAAAGTCACATAACGAAATCAATGTAGTTTTTGCTCGTCATTAAAATTCACTGATCCTATGTTAATTCACTTTGGATAATGGCCTTCAGCTGCATCCATGTTGCTGCAAAGGACATGACTTCACTTCTTTTCAGGGCTGCATAGTATTCCCTGGAGTATATGTATCACATTTTCTTTATCCATTCCACTGTTGATAGGCATCTAGGTTGATTACATGTCTCAGGTATTGCAAATAGTGCTGCAACGAGCATACAAATGAATGTGTCTTTTTGACAGAATGATCTGGAGGGTGGGAGGTGGGCATGGGTTGGAAAACTACCCATCTGATACTGTGCTCACTACCTGTGTGACAGGATCATTTATGCCCCCAACCTCAGTGACTTTCAATTTTCTCATGTAACAAACCTGCACATGTACCCTCTGAACCTAACAAAAAAGTCAGACAAAAAAATCCACTGAAAATGCAGTTGATGATAGATATGTTTTACTGAAGGTAGGGTGCTGACAGAAATGTAAATGCAATATGTACACGAGAGGCGGATGTGGATACAACTTTTTATAGAAGATTATGATCAAATTGGTGGTCTTATTAATTGTAGTTTTTTGTGTTGCTTTATGTTTTAATTTTTTGACTGAAGCTTTCTTTCTGAATTTAAAGGCTCTTATTTTACTGCGTTTTGTCATAGAATCCGTCTTTAGCCTTTGCCTCTGTTACATGGTTACGAGAATAAGATGGCCTGAAAAAATTCCCTAATTTTGAAAGATCAGTGAAATAAGCCTAATCCTGAGCATTTCTTAGACGAAAATCTGCCATGGGAATTTATAAATGATTTATAAATTTACAAATGAGAATCCAGCTCCTTTTTATTTGGATCCTGGATAAACTTCTCCTCTAGATTATCATGGTGGACAGGAGGGAGGACTAGATTGCAGCTCCGACTTGGATGAATAGAGCAGCTTGCAGAGGCTTGCATGTGAATTTTAGCTCTAGATCAACTGTAAGAACAAACCAGCAATCCTGAGAGGACCGACAAACCTTCTGAAGGAAGCAGACTGCTCCTGCAGGACCCGGGAGATCACCCCGCCAAATACTGTGAGTTCCCCAATTGCAGAAGAGGGACAGGGAGATCCTCCTCTCTCAAACACATACGCAAACACATACATAAGCCCACTGGAGAAACTGAAGATCTGTTTGAGGGAGAAGTTTCTGACCTTACCTGGAGCTGAAGGAATTTAGGGAGTCGAGTGAAATATCTGGGTAGAGGAAGCAGTGGGAAAGGCCCTGGGAGCTCGCAGCATCCCCAGGCAGGTCATTCCTGCCTGGCACCACAGCGATCCATCGAGAAGAGTGGCCAGAGGAGCTGGGGGGTGGGGAACACTACAGGGAGAAGGAAATCTCCAGCTGAACTCTGTAACAATTTGAACGGGGCGAGAAACCTCCTGGCCAGAACTCAGGGGAGGGCGCAAATTTGGTGAGCAGACTCCACAGGCACGGGAAGAACCCAGCCCTTTTCTTTCACAGCTGGGAGGCAGGTAGCCTGAGGCAAATTCTCAAGCCCCGCTTGCCCACAGCCTGGAAACAGACTCAGGGCTGTTAGTGAGGGATGCAGTGGGAACGAGACTGGCCCTTAGGTTTGCATGGGAACTGGGTGAAGTCTGTGACTGCCATCTTCCCCCACCCGCCTACCTGAAGCCTGAATAACTCAGCAGAGACAGCCATAATGCTCCTAGCTACACAAGTTCATTGACCTGGGAACCCCACCCCCATCTCCCACAGCAGCTCCAGGAGGACCTGCCCAAGCAGAGTCTGAGCTCAGTCATACCTATCCCTGCCCCCACCTGATAGTTCTTCCCTACCCACCCTGGTAGCAGAAAACAAAGGTCATATAATCTTGGGAGTTCTAGGGCCCAGCCCACCACTGGTTCCCCTCCATACTGCCACAGCTGATGCTTTCTGGAAAGTGCCACCTCCTGGCAGGAGGCTAACCAGCATAAAAATAGATCATTAAATCACCAACACGAAGAATCCTCAAAGAGTCCATTCACGCCCCTGCCACCTCCTTTGGAACAGGTGCTGGTATCCACAGCTGAGAGACCTATAGATGGTTCACATCACAGGACTCTGTGCAGACAACCCCCAGTACCAGCCGCCAGCCAGGTAGACTTGCTGGGTGGCTAGACCCAGAAGAAAGACAACAATTACTGCAGTTTGGCTCACAGGAAGCTACATCCATAGGAAAAGGGGAAGAATACTACAACAAGGAAACACCCCATGGGACAAAAGAATCTGAACAACAGCATTCACCCTAGACCTTCCCTCTGACAGAACCTATGCAGATGAGAAGGAATCAGAAAACTAACTCTGGTAATATGATAAAATGAGGCTCTTTAACATCCCTCAAAAACCACACTAGTTCACTAGAAATGGATTCAAACCAAGAAGAAATCCCTGATTTAACTGAAAAAGCATTCAGGAGGTTACTTATTAAGCTAATCATGGAGGCACCAGAGAAAAGTGAAGCCCAATGCAAGGAAATTCAAAAAATGATACAAGAAGTGAAGGAATAAATATTCAAGGAAATACGTGGCTTAAAAAAATTAAAAAATTCAGGAAACATTGGACACACTTACAGAAATGCAAAATGCTCTGGAAAATCTCAGCAATAGAATTGAACAAATAGAAAAAAGAAATTCAGAGCTCAAAGACAAGTTCTTCAAATTAACTCAATCCAACGAAGACAAAGAGAAAAGAGTAAGAAAATATGAACAAAGACTCCAAGAAGTCGGGGATTATGTTAAATAACCAAACCTAAGAATAATCAGTGTTTCTGAGGAAGGAAAGAAACCTAAAAGTTTGAAAAACCTGTTTGGGGGAATAATTGAGGAAAACGTCCCAGGCCTTGCTAGAGACCTAGAACATCCTAATACAAGAAGCACAAAGAACACCTGGAAATTAATCACAAAAAGGTCATTGCCTAGGCACATTGTCGTCAGGTTATCTAAAGTTAAGATGAAGGAAAGAATCTTAAGAGCTACGAGACAAAAGCACCAGGTAACCTATAAATGAAAACCTATCAGATTTAACAGTAGATTTCTCAGTAGAAACCTTACAAGCTAGAAGGGATTGGGGTCCTAACTTCAGCCTCCTCAAACAAAACAATTATCAGCCAAGAATTTTGTATCCGGTGAAACTAAACATCATATATTAAGAAAAGATACAGTCTCTTCGGTACAAACAAATGCTGAGAGAATTAGCCACTACCAAGCCACCATTACAAGAACTGCTAAAAGGAGCTCTAAATCTTGAAATGAATTCTGGAAACACAACAAAACAGAACCTCTTGAAAGCATAAATCACACAGGACTTATAAAACAAAAATACAAATTCAAAAGCAAAAACAAAACCCCAAAAAACCAAGGTACACAGGCAACAAATAGCACAATGAATGCAATAGTACCTCACATCTCAATACTAACATTGAATGTAAATGACCTAAATGCTCCATTTAAAGATACAGAACTGCAGAATACATAAGAACTCACCAACCAGCTTTCTTCTGCCTTCGGGAGACTAACCTCACACATAAGGACTCACATAAACTTAAAGTAAAGGGGTGGAAAAAGGTACTTCATGCAAATGAACACCAAAAGTGATCAGGTATAGCTATTCTTATATCAGACAAAACAAATAGCAGTTAAAAGAGACAAAGAGGAACATTATATAATGGTAAAAGGCCTTGTCCAACAGAAAACTATCACAAACCTAAATATATATGCACCTAACACTGGAGCTCCCCAATTTATAAAACAATTACTAATAAACCTAATAAATGGGATAGACAGCAACACAGTAAGAGTGAAGAAATTATTCCACTGACAGCACTGGACAGGTGATCAAGACAGAAAGTCAACAAATAAACAATGGATTTAAACAATGGAACAAATGGGCTTAACAGAAGAGTTCACCCAACAACCACAAAATACACATTCTATTCAACAGTGCATGGAACTTTCTTCAAGATAGACCATATGATAGGCCATAAAATGAGCCTCAATAAATTTAAGAAAATTGAAATTGTATCAAACAGTTTCTCAGACCATAGCGGGATAAAACTGGAAATCAAGTCCAAAAGGAACTTTCAAAACCATGAAAATACATGGAAATTAAACTGCTCCTGAATTTGCATTAGGTCAAAAACGAAGTCAGGATGGAAACTAAAAACTTTTTACACTGAACAATAATAATGACACAACCTATCAAAACCTCTGGGATACAGCAAAGGCAGTGGTAAGAGGAAAGTTCATAGCCCTAAATGCCTACATCAAAAAGACTGAAAGAGCACAAACTGACGTGTGAAGGCCACACCTCAAGGAACTGGAGAAACAAGAACAAACCAAACCCAAACCCAGCAGAAGAAAGGAAATAACCAAGATCAGAGCAGAACTAAATGACATTGAAAACAAAATCAACACAAAGAATAAATGAAACAAAAAGCTAGTTCTTTGAAAAGATAAATAAAATTGATAGACATTAGCAAGACTAACCAAAAAAATAAGAGAGAAAATCCAAATAACCTCATTAAGAAAAGAAACAGGAGCTATTACAACTGACATCACTGAAATACAAAAGATCATTCAAGGCTCCTATGAACATCTTTATGCACATAAATTAGAAAACCTAGAAGAGATGGATAAATTCCTGGAAAAATACAACCCTCCTAGCTGAAATCAGAAAGAATTAGATACCCTGAAGAGACCAATAACAAGCACCAAGACTGAAATGGTAGTTAAAAAATTACCAAAAATAAAAAGCCCAGGACCAGATGGATTCACAGCAGAATTCTATGAGGCTTTCAATGAAGAACTGGTACCACTACTTTTGAAATTATTCCACAGGATAAAGAAGGAAGGAACCCTACCTAGTTCATTCTATGAATCCAGCATCACCCTAATACTGAAATCAGGAAAGGACATAACCAGAAAAGAAAACTGCAGACTCATATTCTTGATGAACATAGATGCTAAAATCCTTAACAAAATAGTAGCTAACTTTTAATCCAACAACATATCAAAAAACAATCCACCATGATCAAGTAGGTTTCATACTAGGGATCCAGGGATGGTTTAACATAGGCAAGTCAATAAATATGATAGACCACATACACAGAATTAAAAACAAAAATCACATGATCATCTCAATAGATTCAGAAAAAGCATTCAACAAAATCCAGCATCACTTTATGATTAAAACTCTCAGCAAAATCGGCATACAAGGGACATACTTCAATGTAATAAAAGCCATCTATAACAAACCCACAGCCAACATAATACTGATTGGGGAAAAGTTGAATGCATTCCCTCTGAGAGCTGGAACAAGACAAGAATGCCCATTCTCACCATTCCTCTTCAACATAGTACTGAAGTCCTAGCCAGAGCAGTCAGACAAGAGAAAGAAATAAAGGACATCCAAATCGGTAAAGAAGAAGTCAAACTGTCCCTGTTTGCTGACACTATGATTGTTTACCTTGAAAACCCTAAAGACTCCTCCAGAAAGCTCCTAGAACTGATAAAAGAATTCATCAAAGTTTCTGGATACAAGGTTAATGTACACCAATCAGTATCTTTTCTATACACTAACAGTGACCAAGTGGAGAAACAAATAAACAGGTCAACCATTTTTACAATAGCTGCAAAAAAAAAATTAAGTACTTAGGAATATACCTAACCAAAGAGTTGAGAGACCTCTATGAGGAAAACTACAAAACACTGCTGAAAGAAATCATAGATGACACAAACAAATGGAAACACAACCCATGCTCATGGATGGGTAGAATCAATATTGTGAAAATAACCATACTGCCAAAAGCAATCTACAAATTCAATGCAATCCCCATCAAAATACAATCATCATTCTTCACAGAATTAGAAAAAACAATTCTACAATTTATATGAAACCAAAAAAGAGCCCTCATAGTCAAAGCAAGACTAAGAAAAAAGAATAAATCTGGAGGCATCACACTACCTGAGTTCAAACTATACTATAATGCCATAGTCACCAAAACAGCATGGTACTGGTATAAAAACAGGCACATAAACCAATGGAACAGAATAGAGAACCCAGAAATAAAGCCAAATGCTTACAGCCAACTGATCTTTGACAAACCAAACAAAAATACAGAATGGGAAAAGGACACCCTTTTCAACAATGGTCTTGGGATAACTGGCTAGCCATATGGAAGAGAATGAAACTGGATCCTCATCTCTCACATTATACAAAAATCAACTCAAGATGAATCACAGACTTAAACCTAAGACCTGAAACTATAAACATTCCAGAAGATAACATTGGAAAAACCTTTCTAGACCTTGACTTAGGCAAGGATTTATTTACTGATCAAGAACCCAAAAGAAAATGCAATAAAAAGAAAGGCCAGACACAGTGGCTCACCCTGTAATCCTAGTACTTTGGGAGGTCGAGGCAGGCAGATCACTTGAGGTCAGGAGTTCTAGACCAGCCTAGCCAACATGGTGAAATCCCATCTCTACTAAAAATACAAAAATTAGCTGGGCATGCTGGCACATGCCTGTAATCCCAGCTACTTGGGAGGCTGAGGCAGGAGAATTGCTTGAACACGGGAGGTGGAGGTTACAGTGAGCTGAGATCGCACCATCTCAGAAAAAGCAAACCAAACAAAACAAAAGCAAAAATATGTAGTTGGGACTTCATTAAACTAAAGAGCTTTTCTTGGCAAAGGGAACAGTCAGCAGAGTAAACAGACAACCCACAGAGTGGGAGAAAATCTTCCCAACAAATACATTTGACAAAGGACTAATATCCAGAATCTGCAACAAACTCAAACAAATCAGTAAGAAAAAAACAGACAATCCTGTCAAAAAGTTTGCTAAGGACATGAATAGATGATTCTCAAAAGAAGATATACAAATGTCTAAAAACCATGCAAAATTGCTCCACATCGCTAATGATTAGGGAAATGCAAATCAAAACCACAATGAGATACCACCTTACTCCTATAAGAATGGCAATAACCAAAAAGTCAAGAAACAGTAGATGTTGGCGTGGATGTGGTAATCAGGGAACACTTCTACACTGCTGATGGGAATATAAACTAGTACAACCTCTATGGAAAGCAGTGTGGAAATTCCTTAAAGAACTAAAAGTAGAACTACCGTTTGATCCAGCAATCCCACTTCTAGGTATCTACCCAGAGGAAAATAAGTCATTATATGAAAAAGATCCTTGCACACTCATAGCAGCACAATTGGTAATTGCAAAATCATGGAACCAACCCAAATGCCCACCAATCAATGAGTGGATAAAAAAACTGTGGTATAGTTGTATGATGGAATACTATGCAACCATAAAAAGAAATGAATTAATGACATTTGCAGCAACATGGATGAGATTGGGTACTATTATTCTAAGTGAAGTAACTCAGGAATGGAAAAGCAAACATCGTATGTTCTCACTGACATGTGAGAGCTAAGCTATGAGGACGGAAAGGCATAAGAATGACACAACGGACTTTTGGGACTTGGGGGAAGAGTGGGAGGGGGGCAAGGGATAAACAACTAAAAATAGAGTGTAGTGTATACTACTCAGGTGATGGGTGCGCTGAAGTCTCACAAATCACCACTAAAGAACTTACTCATGTAACTAACTAACTAAACTAAATAAATAAATGGACAAATACCTGTCAGAAGTAATAGAGGCCACAGGACAAAGGAATGACATCTTTAAAGGTCTTAAAAAAAAAAAAAAAAAACTGTTATTCTAGAATTCTAAATCTAGTGAAATGTCTTTCAAATATAAAGGTGAAACAAAAATATTTTCAAAATAAAATAATCCTCTAAAAATGGATACATTTAATACTATTACATTGTCAGTTATGATGCAAGATTATCCAAATAAGTTAACCTTCAATATGTATTCAATTTTCTTAAACATTTTTGATAGTGATTTAATTAAACTTTGTATAAATAACAAGAATCTGTGTAAAATAACATTTCCAATACCAAAATAAAATTAATCCCATGATGTGATGGTTGGTAGGTGAGGATGTCTTTACCTCATTTTGATAGCTTGTCTAGGCATTATCTGCTTTTTGAATTACTAGGGCACGGAAGAGATTTTATGAAATTCTGATTTAGAAGGTCATGAACATTTTCCATATCACATCCTATGCATCAATCATTCAACACCCTCATCAAATTGCATTTTCCCCAAGATACCTTCAAAGCCACAAATAATCTCTTTCTCACTCTCCCCACATTGCAATTACTACCTCTCTTATAATAGTTGGCCATCTAAAACCTTTTGATTTCACATTAGTTACTTGGATATTTGGTATGACGTAAGAGTCATTTCCATATTTATCATGATGTCTAGTATAGTATCATATTTGTAGTAAATATTAAAAAGTGAAAATGATGACACTTAAAATATGTTCATTTGAGCATGTAAGCCTCAGATTTAAGTGTTCAGAGGAAGTCATTTCATTATGTTCTTTGAGCCCTTATCAGTTGATAAATTCAATCACAGAGGGAAAAATCCCTGATTCTAAGGAGTAATTTTGACAGTAGAATGAATACAGTTAAGTAGGTTTCAAACAAAATACATCTTGTTTGAAACCCATGTTGTATTTTGTTTGAAACCCTGTAAGAGACCTTTTATAAACATCTAAGTTTGTAGTTGCTTCAATAATAAAGATACTTTTTATTTAACGAGATTAGGTATACCAGCTTTACAAATAATTTACATTATTAAGATAGAGCTCAGCCTGAGATAAAATTAAAGTATTTAGAAATCTAATTATCAGCTGTCATTGGAGTGTGTCTGATCTGGAAACATTGTACACTTAAAAAAATGTAAGAGACGAAGTTCTAGGGAAAATCATGCTTGTATAGTTTTAAGGGCCTGAGTATGGATGCTGCTTCTTACCTCAGTTTACTTTAAGATGTGAAATGTTTCTGAAATGATTACTTACCTAGAGGTTAAAAGGTATAAACGCCATGCTGATATGAGGGTGGGTTTCCTGAATCTGAGATAATAGATTTTTAAGTGAAATATGGGCTTACAGGTATTCCCTGGTGTCACAAAAGATACTGTAAAAAGAAGACTGCGATTGAGATTATTACACTTCTCCAAAAGCCATTTTCCCCTACTTCTATATGATAGAGTGGAATAAGGATTGACTGTGCAGCTAATGTTCCATGACCTCTTTTCTGTCCAGATGTGGCCATGTGATTACATGCTGGGTAGCAGTATATGCATAGAAATGATGTGTTTCCCTTCTAATGCATGGTCTTAAAATGAATGTGGATATACTTTCCCTTGTTTTCTTCATTCCTGCCACTCTAAGTATAGACTTCACAAAGAGCTGGGCCAGTCATTTGGACAAAATGTGAAGACAAGTGTTGAAGATGGTAACATCCCCACCAGCCTAGACAATCTACCTCTGTATTGTTAAATTAAAATATATGGAACTGATATGGTTTGGATATTTGTCCCCTGCAAATCTCATGTTGAAATGTCATCTGCAATGTGGAGGTGAGGTCTAGTGGGAGGTACTGAATCATGGGGGGTGGATTTCTCATGAATGGCATAGTGCCATCCCCCTGGTGATGAATAAGTTTTCTTGCTCAGTTAGATTATGCAAGTTCTGGCTGTTTACAAAAGTCTGAACCGCCCCTTCTCTTCTCTTGCTTGTCTCTCGCCATGTGATGTGCTAGCTCCTCTTTTGCCTTCTGGCATGATTGTAAGCTCCCTGAGACTCTCACCAAATGCAAATGGCAGCACCATGCTTCCTGTACAGCTTACAGAACAGTGAGCCATCTAAACATTTTTTAAGTAAACTGCTCAACCTCAGCTATTTCATTATTACAATGCAAAAGTAGACTAATACAGGAACTAGTATTGACTTCAAATTTAGCGTGTCAGACAACTAGAGAAAAAGGGACTGAGGACAAATAAAGCAGGAAAAATAGCACACAAAAGTGAAAAAATGAAAATCAGACTCTACCTTATATTACACACACACACAGAAACAGAGAGAGAGAGAGAGAGAGAGAGAAAGACACAGAGGGAGAGAGGAAGTAAAGATTTAAATGTAGAGCTGACAGTCTTAGTAAGCAAAAATAGACTATAGTAGTTAAACTTGAATTTCAGATAAATTTTTTGTATGGGTGTTTTCCAGGTAATAGTCGGGTCATAGTAACACTAAAAAGTTCTTTGTCATTTATCTGAAATCAAATATAACTCATGTCCGGTATTTTACACAACCACTCTACTTAAATGTCAAAATAAAAATATTAAAACACAAGAAAATATATATGTTTTTAATTTAGACATTGGGAAGTTTTCATAAACCACACACAAAAAGCACTAACCTTAAAAGACTGATAAATCTGAATATTTTAAAGGTAAGAATTGACCGTGAAAACTTCAGCTAGAGTGAAGAAATAGAGCTAGAAAGTGGAAGGGGATACTTTCAATGGATATAACTCTCAAAAGTTTTAGTGTCCTAGTAAATGCTTATAAACACATAAGGAAAAGAATAAAAATGACCAAAAGTCATAAACAGTCATTAGACTAAAGAGGAAATATGTATGGCTAATAAAAATTTTAAAAAAATTCAATCTCAAAAGCAATCAGAAAAATGCTAATAAACACCAAAAGAAGTTACTATTTTGTACTTATCAATTGACAAAATTGAAGCATTCTAAAAATACTAAGTTGTAGAGCAAATGTAAATCAATATATTTTTCAAATAATTGCTGATTTTCAGCAATCTGATGGAGAAAAAGTTTCTTAGTGTCTTAGTTTTTAAAATTCCAGGATTTGTGATTGAATTTGAGCATTTCTTCATATGTGTAAGGGCTGATAATACATACACGCACACACGCTATATATGTCTATTTATGTCTTTTTATTCTCTCCATATTGTTCCTGGCAGGTCTTTGTTCTCAGAGCTCCCAAGATGGTGGCGGCTGCTGCCAAGATGGCAACCAGCCTTTTGTTCTCTGACTTGGGGTTCTTGGCCTCACGGATTCCAAGGAATGGAACCTAGGGCCATGCAGTGAGTGTTATAGCTCTATTAGAAGTCGTAGGTCACAGAAGAGAACCATGGAACCTAGTGACTAGTGATCAGCTCTATTATGACAAACCTGGGCACTTGGATGTGCAGGAACAATGGCAAGCCTTTAGCCCAGTCAGGAGCAGCAATGGGCACCTCATCTGGATCAGGAGCGCAGTGGACACCCTGCTGGATCTGGAGGGGTAGAAGTCAGCAGCGGGTCTGTGATGGCGGCAAACAGCAGTGGTGGACGGTGGACAGTGAGTGAAAGCTCAACTCCAACCATAACAAACATGGACCAGAAGGGTGCAGTTGTAAAATTTAATAGAGTGAAAACAGAGCTCCCATACAATGGGAGAGGACCCAAAGGGGGTTGCTGCTCCCTGCTCCAGTGCCTGGGTTTATATCCCGATCATTGTCCCTCCCATTGTGCTCTCAGGTGATATATGATTTAACTATTTCATTACCTCCTGCTTTTAGCCTAATTTGTATTTTAGTGAGGCCTCTTTACTACCTGATTGGTTGGGTGCGATCTGAGTTACAAGCTCCGGGTTTATAGGTAGGTGCGGTCACCTTCCCCAGCTAGGCTTAGGAATTCTTAGTCGGCCTAGGAAATCCAGCTAGTCCTGTCTCTCAATATGGCTTCTGGTTCTGTGCTTTCACTTTTGTTTTTATTAAATCATATGTATATTCACTGCCATTCAGTATGACTCTGAGGCTTAAAACCAAGCCTTTGCCACATTATTCTACACAGAACACAGAAATGTCTTTTATTCTGTTACCAATAAAAATGTTTTTATATTAATTCATTCCTTAAAAATGTATTCAATTATCACTACACTACAGTATTTTGAAGAACAAACAAAATAAGAGCAACCCACATTGATCTGCCTTTTTCTACATTTCCAGCTTCAATTGGTGTCTTTCACTTTGCAACTTAAAACCAATACCTTGTATTGTTGGTAAAATATTTACTGTTTCTCCAATTAGATTTCACGTTTATAGAATACCAGTACTCAACCTTTAAGTGCTTGAGATGCACATTTGACTAATGGAATTTTGTGTGTCAAACAGAAAGCAATTACAATATAAACAAGTGTTTGAAAAATCAGTTTAGAGAATATCATACATATCTCGCTTAAGTATTGTGTTGTTCACTTGATTACCTTTCAGTGCTCTGCTACCTTTGAGTAAAACATAGCTTATTTGTACTGCATTTCCTTATGCATTCATGGAAGTATTTCCTGGTTCTTGCCTGATATTATGCCTCACTTCTTATTTCCAGCAAGTTATATATTACTCTACTTCACCATATCCTGGTGTTTCTGGTTTTAGCAAACATTTACACATTTAAAAAATTTGACTTTACACTTGTGAAGGCTTCACAAATAAAATGAGTCTGACAAACTTAGGAAGTCAGAAAATCTATATTTTCTGGTCAGAATGACTTGCTAATAAACTGAATACTGGGGAGAAGGCAAAGAAAGAAGAAAAATAACCCTCTTAGAGATAATTTTATGTTTTCACTATTTTTGAGTTCAGCATTCTGAACAAGGTTATTTTTGAAATATTTTATGTCAAAGTTGCATGAAATCAGAAATCACATTTCAATGATTTATATGACACTGACATGCAATAATATTTTAATTAGTTTTTTATTACCTAATACTTACATTTAAACTTTACAAAGCATTTTGGAAACATAAATGTATATAATCTTGAATTGTGTATTCTTTGACACTGAGGTATGGAAATCTGGGTCTCTAAGATAGTTTATTCATTGCTATCATGTAACTGACAGTTATTTATATCTAAAGCACACTAAATTAGCTTATGTGTGAAAAGACAGTGAGAAATGATCTAAAATCTCAAAAGGATAATAAAATAATAAGGAAGTGACATCCAGACATCAGGACCTTCCTGTAGTTTTCCCCAGATATCCTCATTATTAGAGGCCCAAACTCTAAAAAAGGAATTATGTTAGTAGATCCCTGAGAATAACCTGTTTGTTCTCTAGTAAATTCCGTGAGCAAGTAACAATCTTATCATTCCACACTCAAGAGTTGTTTAACACAGACCAGGACAATCAAGATTGTACAGATAGATTTCCCCTTCTTTCAGTGCAGTAGCCCTGAGGTAGATCCCCATTTTAATGCTGAGTAAATTGTTAGCAAATGATAAAACTCAAACTACACCTATCTTAGAAATAATATTTATTAGTCTCCAAGTGAGTTTCTGAGAAGCACAAGTTTGGCAGAATATAATTCTATGTGATCAAATGCCTTTGAATATTTTATAAAATGAATAAGTGAGACACAAGAATAGCAGTCATTATTTTTAAACCTGTAGCATTAGTTCCTGAAATAATATCTTCTAATTAGGATACTACAGGTGAATATTTAGCACAGTTACAGAATGCAAAATGAAAATATTTGTAAGCATTCAATTATTTGCCTCATTCAGTTGGGAAAATTGAAAATTGAGTTACAATAAATTGCGTAGTCATTTTATATTAACATTAGCAAAAGTGCTTACAGAAAATTATACCTAAATGTAACTCATAAATCACATGAACAAAAGGTTTACTACTGGAAGGAATGTAAAAGATAATCTAGTTATAAAGCAAATATTCAAGGATTTAAAGTGAAATGTTCCCATGATGTAAGTGAAGCAACTGAAGCTGAGAGAATTTATTTGATTTCCCAACAACATAGAAAAGCGTGTTTAGTAGTTCTGCTTCAAAATTGTTTTAAAGTTTATGTGTAAATTTTAGGGAACAAAACAAGCTGTATATATTTTATCTTACTTTTTGAAATAAATGTGATAGTGCCCATAAATTATAGCCATATCAAAATGTTATCAACAAAATTAAGCAAGTCATATGAAAGCTATAATTTCAATTTGTTACAACATTAAATTGGATCATAGTCTAGTACAGGATATCCTTTTTTCCAAACAGTTTATTAATTTGTTTTAATTATTATGCGTCTTACTAGTTATATTCTGGAGCTGTCTTGGGAAAAAAAGCGGGTGGTTGATACATATACTCAAATTAAAAATGAGTTTCTCATTATACTAGTTAATTCTGGCCCTTTCATTTGTGTTGACTACCCTTAAATTTGATAAATATGCTTAAATAAATTTAAAAAAATACATTATTGTCAGTAAATATCTCCTGGGCCTTTGAGGGGAAATCAGAAAACCTAGAATAGCTTGGTAGAAAAAAAAATTTTTAAAGAAAGACAATTAATTTGTCAGACAAAATTAACTATTTTTATTTTTTTCATTTATTGCAAGTAAAATGATCAATGAGATTAGACAATTTCTAGAATTACTCGATGTGGACATGTTACTAAATTCTGTCTAATGCCATCTAAAGCAGAAATGTCCTGCAGAAGCTTTCCAAGTGTTCCTTTACAGAGGGTGCTAATATTCAGCCCCAGGCCCTTCTTAACCATGCTTTTCTCCATTCTTATTCCCATAACATAGATATCTGTCTACAATTTAGTCCACATGAGTGATCCAAAGATCACCCTAATGATATTTTTAAAAGAAAAAAAAGAACTGAAAAGAGCCTGAGTGCCCAATGAGTTCATAGAACAGAATAGAGTACAAACTAGCTCTTGATTGCCTATAGATTTTCATATTGTTTATGCTACCGTTATTTTGATTATTTCTCACAGCTAAGCTTTAAATAATATAAACAAAGAGTCATTTGCACATAATAAAAGTGGAAGGACAACAAAGGGAGAAATAAAGTCAGAGAAAATAGGAACTCATTTAAAGTTGATCTGAACTTTATGCTAGAATGACTGCCTTTACATAATCAAGCAAAAATTTTACCCTCAAAAGCACACAGCTGTATCTTTATACAAATTTGTCACATGGCTGAGATTCCCACAATAAAAAATAAACACAGAAAATCTATCAAAAAATACTGTTGTGAGAATAATAATTGAACCAAAACCCACAAAAAGAGAAGTAATAAATTTAATGCCTAAAAAATATAAGAGCACCCACAAGGAAAAATGTTATCTAAAGCAAAATCAAAAGATTTAAAAAATTGCAAAATATGTGACAAACACTAATTGTCTTAATGAACAGAGTTCACACAAAAATATAGAAAATAAGTGATCCACATCTAGTTATAAAGATAACTACAAAATGTTAATCAGCATAAATGTTTAACCTAACTTAGAATTTAAAAGATAAGAAAATATATTATAATGAAAACCCCTTTTATCTTTCAGGTTCTCAACGATTTAAAATTTTGACATTTATTTTGTGGCTCATGCTGGTTAAATGGACACTCACATATTATTCATTGCAATGGAAACTAATGTAACATAGTTGAAAGAAATTAGGTAATAAATACTAAAATTTAAAGTATGTGTGCTCTTTTACTCCTCAAATCTTACTTCTAGACTGCTACCTTGCAGTCCCTATTATGCAAAGATGCTCTTGGTAAAGATGCTGGTAAGGTCTGAATGTTTGTGTCCCAAAATTCATACGTTGAAATCCTAACCCTCAAGGTGATGGTATGAGGAGGTGGGGCCCTTGGGCAGGTCATGAGGGCACAGCCCTCATGAATGAGATTAGTGCCTTTATAATGGAAGCTCCAGAGAGCTCCTTTGCCCCCTCCACTATATGAGAACACAGCTAGACAGCACTCTCTATGAGGTAGCAGGCCCTCACCAATTACTGTCACTGTCCTGATTTTGGATTTCCCATCCTTTAGAATTGTGAGAAATAACATATTTTATAATGGTAAATTTTGTTAATGCAATAAATAAGGCAATATGACAACTATATAATGAGTGAATAGTTTTGATTGGGTATTCATGGAAAACTCTTCTGAGAAGATGATAATTCAGCTGAAAGCTAAAGGATACCGTGAAGGAGTCTCTGCAATGTTTGAGGGTAAGGTGTTCAAGATCAGAGCCAGTTGAAAGACACAGTAATAAAGAATAGTTAATATTGGTTTCAGTAAGTTTTCTGCCCTGGTATAAAACAAACATGCCAGGTCTTTCAAACAGAACTGAGATTTTAAGGAAAATTAAGGGTTTTAAAAATTTTAGAGGAGTAGGCTCTAATCTGGATTTCCAGAAATGGCTACCAGTGACTCGGCCTGCAAGGGGAGCTATGAGTTTTGAGATTACCACTGGATTTGCTGAGTTTCAGCACATGCTGCCAAAGCTATTTTACAGTGAGTCAGGGTAAGTTACATAGGTGCCAATGCTCCGCATTCAGAAGGCTGGTAAACAGACACTGGAAAAAGAAATTTAGCCACTGCCTCCCCAACACCTGCCTCTCAACATCCAGGAAACTAGAGAATGGACACTTGAACATGGCTGTGAGAATGCTTTGCATTCTCAAATTTGCTTGACAGAAGGAAGAGGCCAAGCTGGCAGGAAGATGCCTACTGTCACTCTTCTACCTTCCAAATGTTTGCACAAGTATATCTGATTAACATTCCTGATATTTATCCAGAAACACAGCTGGAAGGAAATCCAGGAAATGCAGTTTTTAGCCTTCCTTTGTTTAGAGGAAGAAGGCAACTGTGGTTGGCCAGGCCAGTTATGGTACAGGGAGAAAGTTTTATGAGATCGCACTGAAAAGGTAAAGGTTGACTCAGAATGGGCCACTTAGGTCATGGCCAGGAGTCAGAATTTTATTCTAGGCACAATGGAAAGACACTGGAATTGTAAAACTGGGAGAATGTTTACTCTGGTTTACATTTTAAACTATTTATGTGCGGTATATAAATTAGATTGTGAATAGAGTGAAAGGAAGGAAATTATGTCTACAACTATGGTATAGGTGAGAGGTGACAGTGGCTTTAATTATAGAGACGATCAATAGGAGTGGATAGATTTAGAATACATTTTGAGGAAAACCTAATGGCACTTGCAGATTAATTGGATATGGGGCCAAGGGAGGTGAGGCAATGACAAAATGTTGGAGCCTTCTGTTTGTATTTGAGTAACAAGGTACATAATGCTATCATATACTGTCATGAGACAGAAGGGTGTTATTGGGAGTTTTCAGCAGAGGCCTGTTTGCACTGTGAAAATTTTGAGATTTCAAGTACTTTCTGACGTGTAGTATGGAGCTCAATATAGATGCTACCATTGGAAATAGAATTTTGGAAGTCATTTGGATAAGATGTGATATCTAAAGCCATTGGTTTATTGGGTATTATTCAGGAAGACGGTATATATAGAGGAAGACAGGGAATAATTATCCAAGGCTAATTCATATTAAGTAGAATTGCAGACATGATAGTAGGTTCCGAAGAATTAGAAGTGTCGTGAAAGTCTGGAGTAGAGTGTTTCAAGACGGAAAGAATAATCAACAAATTAGTCATTGTATTACCATATGGTAGGTTTCTATGCAGTTCTTAAAATAAATGGAGCAAATCTATATATGCTAACATATAAAAAACTTCAAAACACATTAATAAGTGAGAAAATGTCTTTGTATTAATCTCCTGTGTGAACAAAATACACTTGCATTTTCATATATATAACATTTATAATAACAAGACTCATCAATAATAACAGTAACAATGAGGAACTGTCACACAGGTTTCTCATTGCAACTCATACACACATTGGAAAGTCCTGATTTATAATTTTTTTTCTGTGTTAGAAATAGTTCTGCAAGTCTCTGAGAGACCTGTAAGGATTTAGGACTCTTGAAAAATAAGTGATTAGATACTCTGGTATAGTGGGGGAAAAAAAAAAAAAAAAAAGCTATGGAATTCTAATCCTGGCTTTGGGGCTTTCTAGCAATGTGCCTTTATCCAGTAAGTTAGACTTATGGAACCAGATAATGACAGAAAAAAGAGACAAATTCAATTGTAGTTTTTAGTCATGTAATTGTAAAATAGTAGGGTATGTTTAATATAATTCTTATTGATTAAGAAGCAATACAAAACAACTAAGATAATATATTAATAGCAATAGTGATGATGCTGATGGAGGTTGTGACAGCAACAGCAGCAGCAAAAGCTTCCCTAAAATCTCTTATGTGTAAGGGTACTGTATTAGTCTGTTTCACACTGCTGATAAAGACATACCCAAGACTGGGCAATTTAAAAAGAAATAGGTTTAATTGGACTCAGAGTTCCATGTGGCTGAGGACACTTCACAATCATGGCAGAAGGCAAGGAGAAGGCATGGCAGAAGGCAAGTCACATCTCATGCAGAGTGTGGCAGACAAAGACAGTGCTTGTGCAGGGCAACTCCCATGTTTTAAAACTATCAGTTCTCACTAGACCCATTCATATCATGAGAACAGCAGGGCAAAGACCCACCTCCATGATTCAATCATCTCCCACCGGGTCTGTCTCACAAATGTGGGAATCATGGGAGCTATGAGATGAGATTTGGGTGGGGACACAGAACCAAACCATATCATTCCAACCCTGGCCCCTCCCAAATCTCATATCTTCACATTTCAAAACCAATCATGCCTTCCCAACTGCCCCCCAAAGTCATTAACTCAAAAGTCTACACTCCAAGGTCTCATCCAAGACAAGGTAAGTCCCTTCCACCTATAAGCCTATAAAATCAAAAGCAAATCAGTTACTTCATAGATACAATGGGGATACAGGCATTGGGTAAATACGCCCATTCCACATGGGAGAAATTGGCCAAAACAAAGGGGCTACAGGCCACATGCAAGTCTGAAAACCAGCAGGCTGTCAAATCTTAAAGTTCCAAAATGATCTTTTTTGATTCCATGTCTCCCACCCAGGTCATGCTGATGCAAGAGGTTGGTTCCCATAGTCTTGGGCAGCTCATGAGCTGGGGTTGAGTGTCTGCAGCTTTTCCTGGTGCATGGCGCAAGTTGTCAATTGGTCTACCATTCTGGGGTCTGGAGGGTAGTGGCCCTCTTCTCACGGCTCCACGAGGCAGTGCCCCAGTAGGAACTCTGTAGGGGGGCTCCAATCCCACATTTCTCTTCTGCATTGCTCTAGCAGAGGTTCTCCATGAGGACCCTGCCCCTACAGCAAACCTCTGCCTGGGCATCCAGGCATTTTCATTCATCTTCTGAAATCTAGATGGGGGTTTTCAAACCTCGATTCCTCACTTCTGTTCATGCACAGATTCAACATTACGTAAAAGCTGCCAAGGTTTGAGGCTTACACCCTCTGAAGCCACGGATTGAGCTCTATGTTGAGCTGATAAAGACATACCCGAGACTAGGCAATTTACAAAAGAAAGAGGTTTAATGGAACTCACAATTCCACGTGGCTGGGGAAGCCTCACAATCATTGTGGAAGGCAAGGAGGAGCAAGTCACATATTACATGGATGGTGGCAGGCAAAAAGAGAGCTTGTGCAGGACAACTCTCATTTTTTAAAACCATAAGATCTTATGAGACCCATTCACTATTATAAGAACAGCACAAGAAAGACCCACCTCCATAATTTAATCTCCCACTAGGTCCCTCCCACAACATGTGGGAATTATGGGAGCTACAAGCTGAGATTTGGGTGGGGACACAGAGCCAAACCATATCAGATACCAAAAAAGTAACTTTTTCCTTGGGGTCCTTCTAACTTTGTAAATTCATTTCTTCAAAACCACTTTTTTTCTCTCTGTACCAATATCAACTCATTGAACTAATACCAAAAGTGAAAACCACAAAGAAACAAAAACAAGTAAACAAATAAAAAAGAAATAGATAAATTGGAACTGCTATGAACTAAATGTCTCCAAATTCAGGAGATCTTTTAGCTTTTCTTGACAATTCTTGAAATTATTCTGCTCATTGATATTTTTCCCAATATTCTCAATAATTTCTAAAATCTTAGCACTGCACCTCCAATCTGTCTCCATTCACTCTAAATAGACTGCTTTCTTACAACTTTGTAGAAAATTGAGGACATTAACAGTGATCATCTATATTGCCCCAACCACATAGAAGAGGATATCCAAAACCAAATGGGAAAAAATTAAAAATTTTTGCAGAAAAAAATGGAGAAGCATAATATTTACCATCTAAAACTCTAATCCTGTCTCTCCACTTAGCCCTTCACCCCATGCCATCTGGTCTTATGAGAGCTGATTTCTTTGTTCCTGCCCATCTCTCACCTATATGCTCAATACTTCCTAAGCCTACTTGAGAGCTTCCTGCCTTCACGGTCAAGGGTTACAAGCTCTATAAAAAGACTGCCCTCTAGTTTGTGAAAGGTGGCATAAAAAGCTGGATTCCCAACCTCCCTTTCAGAAATCAACTCAAATGGAAGTAAACATTTGTCGGATAAAGTAATCAAGCAGAGAACTATCTAAAATTTGTCTACTCAACAGAGCAGTACAATGTTGCCAGTCTGTGTGAAAAAAAACTTGACCTGAGTCTTCAATGCAGTGGCCAATATTTAGGAAATGTCATATTGTGGAGGGCTTGGGGCTGCAGTGGAGGGCAGGAGGATGGAGAACATTACACTGTTTCCTGTGGAAATGACATAATCACACGTATCTTTATTCTATTTCAGTTCTTTATCTTGATTTTATACCATTTTCAGTGGAAATGACATAATCACACATAACCTTGTTCTATTTCTGGTCTTTATCTTGATTTACTGGTATACCTGATTATTCCTGCTCAAAACTAAGGAGAAAAAATAAGTTTTATTTTGTTTTCTTACAGATCTTGTTTCAACACTTCCTGGAAAATGTACTCACCCTCGCCATGTCCTTCGGTGAAAATTTTCCTTACCTTTCTCTAAATGCATTATTTGAATGAGAGTTGTTTTCTTCTTAAATATTCAGCACCCTACAGTCTACCACTAAGAACAATTTTTGCTTCTTAGTACAGGGTCTTTAAAAGAAAACGGTAAATGCCTTCCTGATTGTGTCCATGACCTTGTAGGGCCTCCCTGGTCACTGTCTCCATTCCCTCTTCTCTGCAGAAGTGGTTTGCTTTCATGTGTTTTCTCTGCTTACACTCTTATATCAGATTTTCCCCTTTCTTCTCTTCTGTACCTTTGTATTAAAGCTTAATTTATAAAGCCTTTGACCCTAGACCCTATATTTTAATTCCACTTGATTTTTGCTCCAGTTTTCTGGGCCGACTCAATCACTTCTTTCCCTAGCCCCAGCATCCTAAATCTAAGCCTACTCATATCTGAGACCCTGTCTACCCAGAAACAGTTCAGGCACTTTTCTGAAGTTGTCTGAAGTTGTCACTTTAGACAACTTTTTTTTCTTTTATTTCTCCTAAAAGACAAGCCCACACAAAGAAGTTATTTAAAAAAAAAAAAATCCTATTGAAAACCTGAGTAGTGGTTGCCCTAGCTTTCTCCATCTAACTCAGACATGGTTGCTTCTGTGCCTCCAGCCTTGCAGCCTTCCACAGGGTCACCTGCTGAAGTTGTCAGGAATGCCAGCACATTCCGGAGATATTGCATACAGGCAAATCTGCAATTGAAGTGTGATCTGCCCTCTTGTAGGGCACACTAGAAATGCCAGAGAGTTAACACTCAAGAAACTTCTCACTCAGGGAAGGTGGGTGTTGGTGGCAGATTTATAGCCTCTCAGAATGTGCCAATGAGGCACATTCTTCACGGACCCACAGACATAAGGCATTGCCTTTTATACAAAAGAAGTGTCAGTACTCATTACATTGTCTTCTCATTTTCTAGTCTCTCAATCTACTGATGTCTGTCCTTTTCACCTTGTAGAACAGGATTTGATGGACTTATGCCAAGCTTCTCTCAGTGCTCCTGGTGAGATCACCACTGTGTCCTGGCTCGAACAACACAGTCCTTATCAGAGAGTAGGTAGACATGTATTTCTAAAATTACCTCTCTCTCCATGAATCAGCAATGTTTCCTCTATATTCTACATAACTGTCACTTATATCTCCCATCTCTCACACAAACGCCTATGCACACACATACAGGCGTGCACGTGCATACCGCAAATGCACAAACATTGGTCTCACAAACTCTACCAGCCTCTTCCCTATCCCCTGCCCATTTCCTTCTCTTTTAAACTCATTACCCACATAGAAATTACAGGGATCTGTCTGATCTCACCACACTTCTGTCAAAATCCTGTGTTCCCTGCCCCACAGCCTACAGGATGAAGCCTGTCTCCCTCATGTGCGTGTTGAAGATCTTAACACTGTCTTCCTCCCTTGCTCCCTTCTGTCCATTCTTGCCGTACAAATTACTTTAGGTTTACTGAAACTTGACATGCTTCCTACTTCCTCCCACCAAGTCTTTCTGATTTAGTCCTATCTGTTTAGAATGAGCTACCTTACCTTTTAATCTTACCTTTTATCCTTCCTTCCTTATATTCTTCTTTCTTTTACTTTAACTGGCTAAGTTCAGTTCAACCTTCAATATTTAGCCAGTAAATTCAGAGTACCTTGTCTACATCTTTAATGAAAAGTACATACATTTCATAAGAATACTCGTTGGGAATTTATTTTTCACTGCATTTTAAGTTTCTTGTAGACTGAGTTTCTGTTATATACTTTGTACAGCATGGGACAGATAGAGAGGCTTTTAAAATACTGTCAATAAGCCAAATACATAGCTTAATAAATGCATTACAAATGAACTGATCACTGTAAAAATTCCTAACATTTCTAAATCATAGCTTTTCCATATCATAAAAAGTGCTATTAACAACTACTATACATAATTTTTTTAGTGTGATAAACCTCTTGAGAACTAGCATAGTATCTGGCTCATGTAAGCAGATAATATTATGAGTTTCCGTGGCAGATTGTATTTTCCAACAATGGCCACTCCAATCTATATCTCATCCTTCATGCCCTCTGTCTTAGTCTGTTTTCTATTGCTTATAACAGAACACCTTAAACTGGGTAATTTATAAAGAAAAGGAATGTATTTCTTACAGTTAAGGAGGCTGGGAATTCCAAAGTGGAGCACCTCTAGTTAGAGCCTTTTTTGGTAAAAATTCTCTGCAGCATCTAAGGCGGCACATGTCATCACATGGCAAGGGGGCTGAGAGTGTTAACATGCTAACTCAGGTCTCTCTTTCTTTTCTTATAAAGCCACCAGTTCCTCTCTCATGATAACCTGTTAATTCACAGACCTGTTAATCATTAATCCATGAGTGGATTGATCTATTCATGAGGGTAAAGCCCACACGATTTAAACATCTTTTAAAGGTTACACCTCTCAATAATGCCTCATGGACAATTAAGCCTCACCATGAGTTTTGGAGGGGATACTGAAACCATAGGACTTACTAAAACATGATGTTGATACTTGTCCATTAAGAGGTAGCATCTATGCTTGTATTCAGGGCATATGAAATTAGGTTATATAAAACATATGGCTTCTAGTTGTTGACATACTGGAGTGATCACTTGGAAAGCCTATATAAAGAAAGAGAAAGATGTCCTCAGACTTTAGTTCTTCCAGCCCCAGTGGTTTGTGTATACCAACTGAGGTTACAGATATTGTAAACCAGGGACATGTTTCCCTGATGTGGATACCTAAACACTTGACCCACAGAATCTGTGAACTTAATTTGTTGTATGCTACTAAGTTCTAGAGTAACTTTGCAGCCATAGTAACTGAAAGTTTCAGTGCTACCTCAAATATTCTATATGAGCAAAGGTAAGGATCAATCTTACACAAAATATATTTAAAACCCATTTATCTATGTTCTTTATATGCCTTACTAATGTTTGACCATAACATCAGAAAGACAAATCACTAGGACAACAGAGGCAGGATAGATTTATCAACTTATTTAATATTGTTTCCTTTATGCTTGTCAATTTTAGTCAAAAAGATGCAAACAGAATTCCCAATTGAGATTCTACAGTACCTAGATAGAGCATAGAGCTCTAAAGTTCAAGACAAGTCACTGGTTTCAAACTCAAACTGGATGAGTTCATGCTTACCATAGAATCAAGTCACAGTAAGAAAAAAAATAAAGAAAAATATGGTGGTCGTGAAGATTGTTTCAATGTGAAAAATGTGGGAGGAGGCATAAAGTTTTCTTTGCAGAGTGACTTAGGAGTCAAATGTAATGGAAAAGAAAAAAAATGGGACTGTGACTGCTTGGGAGAAAAGGAACAAAGAGCTGATTAACCTGCACACAATAAACACCAAGCTTTGCATATAGATGGACATACAGATATAAAGAATTCTGCTACTAAATTTGAAATAAGCAATTTGTTTTCAGTGTTATATAATCAAAAGTAATGAGCACAAAAAGTTTCTACATTTTTATCCTTAGTCCTCTCATTTTGGCTAAATGTTACTTGCAATATTTTTGAATTTGTTTAATATTTAATTGGAAGAGTGTTCTTTTCATTTTAGTTAAAAGTAGAAACTAGGAAGGAACAGCAGAAAATTTCATTCCTTTAGTGTTATGAAAAGATATGCTATTATTATCTTCAAATCTGAGATGACATTCTGAGTTAATCCGTGTCCTCATTTCATTCAACATTTCCTGACACTTAACGTATCCCAAACATGCTCTGCACCAGGAATATTAAGATCACATAGAAAACTCACTTTTTAATGTGGGGTAGGGGTGCAGTCAGGTAACCGTAAGGAAAAATGTGGCCAGTGTTACAGTAAGAATTTATTCTTGTCCTTTTGCAGGAAGTATAAAATCTTCTACATGTTCATCTGTCCTAACTGGCCTTTTATTTATTTTTTTAATCTCAGAACACTTACATAAGGATAATCACAAATATACAATAGTGTCCTTTTGAACATTCATGGAGACAACATCCATTAGCTACTACTTATTTTCATTTAGTTTCAGACTCACTCTTTTGTGATCTATGGTGCTGTGACTGAACTCTGCAAATTACATTCCCCAGAAACCTTTGCTATCTGGCTTCCAGTTACTTTTTGCCAACAGAGGGTATAGAGGACTGGAAGGCAGGCAGGAAGAAGTAACTGTACTTTCTCTTCAGCACAGTATCAGCAGGGAGAGTTTCTCTCACTAGCAGAAGTTTGTTTCAGCCAACTACACTTCATCTAGCGGAGACAGTTGGTTGTAGATGTTAGCCTTTTTAAGAATTCCTATAAAAAGTCTCATCAACAACCTATCCCTCACCCCCACTACTCCCAGCTAGGTACCAGCAACAGCCTTACAAAGCCCCATCAATAAAAGTTTAAGCCATATTTTACAAAAAAGATATTAGATACCTTATACAAAGTGTCTTCTGTTGAAATGCTTAATGTATTTTTTTGTTTCCCTTATCAAACCTTGGTGAAACTTGCCACAAATGTACAGAAATAAACATAAAACCACAAGAAATGTGCAAGTCTTTAAATGTAGAGTTTATTCTTTCTTTCCTGATTATTTTACATGCTCCTACAGAAATTCATGAATTCATCGGTAAGGAATGTTTTATTTCATATGAGTGTGAATGTAATAATCAATTATATGAAATATACAAAATAGTTACACAAAATATCTTGCTATACATCTATTCTAATTTTGGTTTTTTTGAGGTTTTGAATCTCCCACCCCATTTGTCTCTATTTATGGCAGACAAGAAAATATACAGCAATTACTCAGGGATAATTTCCCCTATTGTTTTTTTAAATTATCTTCAGTAACACCACAAGGATAACATATTAAATGCATTAAATGTATATTTTTTAAAAACCTGAGTTTATACTACAGAAGGAGAATAAGACATTTGGATGTATGCTGACATGTAAAACTGAAATATACATAGAAATTAAGTTACATTAAAATTGATATAAATTTTATATATTATGTGTAAAATTTTTTGCCTTGAAATCTCTAAAGGGAACATACTGGAGGGAGTTTTCTCATATTTTATAACCTTATTAATTAGAACCTATTTGGAAAAATTTGAGTATCAAATAATGACAATCATGATTTATAAATTCCAAATATATACCATTGTATTTCTTTTACACACTCAGTTTAATTAACTGCTATCAAACATTTTATAATTGGAGATTCAGCTGGATCGCCTTCAATGACTAGATGAGACCCATTTGAAATTAACAGCATCCATTTTCCATTTAAATGGTGCTAAAATATCCAATCGAAAATTTCCTAAGGAAATTAAAATACTTTCTCTTTACCTATCTGCATCATATGATTATATATCAAACCTCTTCTCTGAGATGGTACGAATAAATTCTTCATCTGGTTTGGTTAAATGTCACCTCTTACAAAATATAGTTAAGTGACTCTCTAATTTCAATCGCAAAAATCACACTGGGTTGTTTATTAAACACATACATTTTTGGGTTACAACTCAGCTACTGAATACAAATCTATGGGAGACAGGCAGAAATAACAGCATTTTTAAGAAGCATATCAGTTATTTCTAGTACCAATAATCTATAAAACACATTTATACACATAGTAGGGTAGTTTTGATTCTTTATATCTCTGTTACTACAAGGGTAAAAACTGACTGGCTAAGACTAGCTGGGATACTAAAATAGGAACACATTTCTAATAAATTATTTGTAATTCAGTATTTAAAACATTAAAAAAATTAAAAAGCAAATTAAAGTTGATATTTTATATTTTATCACCCATGTTTCTCTTTAGTCTCATCTCCTTCAAAAATCATGTTTTCCAAAATAAACTCTCTGACACTTCTGATCAAGAAAACACTATTCACAAAAAAATGCAGTGGATTCTCACCTCCCTTATCCAGTCTTGGACTAAAACACAATAGGATCTTCTGTGACTTCAAAAATCTACAATAGGCCAGGCGCGGTGGCTGTCACCTGTAATCACAGCACTTTGGGAGGCTGAGGCGGGTGGATAATGAGGTCAGGAGTTCAAGACCAGTCTGGCCAAGACGGTGAAACCCCCTCTCTGCTAAAATTACAAAAAAATTAGCCAGGCTTGGTGGCGGGCACCTGAAATCCCAGCTACTCAGGAGGCTGAGGCAGAGAATTGCTTGAATCCGGGAGGTGGAGTTTGCAGTGAGCTGAGATCGTGCCACTGCACTCCAGCCTGAGCGACAGAGTGAGACTCCATCTCAAGAAAAAAAAGAAAAAAAATCTACAATATATTTAAATGTAGTCCCCCAAATAAGAATCTATCTTAGAAATGGATTCTGAATTCATGTGAACTACTGAAAAAAATTCTTATTCTATAATCCATGGCTTCCAGAGTTCTAGTCTAAGGCACTACATTTATTAATGTTCTAATTCATTTGTGTGTTTGCTGAGGAGTAGGGTAGGTTTATTAGGGAGAGACAGAACTCACAGAGCTGAAGTTTTCCTCCAAATTCCAGTTCTCTTACTGTGTGGTGGTCATTCTTAAATTCAGAGTATCTTGTTGATGATTGCCTGTCTGATCCTCCCTCTCACCTGGCTCCCTATTACTGCTTTGAACTATGCTAACAATCTTTCTGTCGTAATACTCTGTCTTTTTTGTACCTCTATTACCATACATACACACATTTTTAGTTGCAGGGATACCAGATCATCCTGCCCAAACTCAGTCATGTTGCAAAATAAGAGACTTTCTCACAACTAGAAAGCCAGAAAGTATTAGAATTTTACTCTTCTTGTCATGATATATCTGATGTAGTTTGGCTCTGTGTCCCCACTCAAATCTCATCCAAATTATAATTCCCATGGGTCAAGGGAAGGACCAGTAATCCCCATGTGTTGAGGGAGGGAGGTGATTGGATCATGGGTGTGGTTTTCCCCATACTGTTTTCATTATAGTGAATGAGTTCTCAAGAGATCTCATGGTTTTATTTTTTTTTTTTATTTTTATTTATTTATTTATTTTTTTTGAGACGGAGTCTCGCTCTGTAGCCCAGGCTGGAGTGCAGTGGCCGGATCTCAGCTCACTGCAAGCTCCGCCTCCCGGGTTCACGCCATTCTCCGGCCTCAGCCTCCCGAGTAGCTGGGACTACAGGCGCCCGCCACCTCGCCCGGCTAGTTTTTTGTATTTCTTAGTAGAGACGGGGTTTCACCGTGTTATCCAGGATGGTCTCGATCTCCTGACCTCGTGATCCGCCCGTCTCGGCCTCCCAAAGTGCTGGGATTACAGGCTTGAGCCACCGCGCCCAGCCTCATGGTTTTATAAATGTTTGGAAGTTCCTCCTTTGCTCTTCCTTCTCCTGTCACCTTGTGAAAAAGCTGACTGCTTCCTCTTCCACTATGATTGTATGTTTCCTGAGGCATCCCAGCCATGTGAAACCTTGAGTCAATTAAACCTCCTTTCCTTATAAATTACCCCGTCTCAGGTATTTCTTTATAGCAGTATGAAAACAGACTAATACAACATCCTTCAGGTTATATAAAGGTATTATCAGTATCTCATCATATTTTTTCTCATGTGGTTTTTTTTCTTTCCCTTACCAAACCTTGGTGAAACTTGACACAAATGTATAGAAACAAACATAAAACTACAAGACATGAACATAGATGAAAAATTAAATTTTTGTACAAAAGCAGTCATTGAAAGCCAATAGCCAGAAACATCTAGAGTGACATAGTGAAGAAGCAGGAAAGATTGCACAACTCCACAGGGCCTCCATGTCTCACTATGCAGCATCCAAGCACAACTGCTGCTGTAATAATAGGTAAGATAAACCTCTTCCTCATTAAATAAACACGATTGGTTGCTTCTGTGGCTCAAGATGTTAGACAACTCCTCTTTTCACTTCAAAAAGATGTCTATTACCAATGACATTGGCTGATTAGAAGGCTAAGCCTCAGTTACTTGACAAATCTTTAGTGGAATACAGTATTTTTCAGTAATATTGGATAAATGAAGTATTATTGTCAATTAAGCAACAGTTGTAGCTTATTTAATAGCATTTTCAGTGAATTCTCAGATTATTACTGAGGAAAATGTGACAGTGCTTCAAAATAGTAGTAATTTATTCTCATCATGCTGCATTTATTATTAAAACCAACAGTGGACGGTGAATGACTAACTGATCCTTTCTGGGGAACATTACTTCCAAATGAACATTAACTTAAAAATTGGAATATGAATACACTATTGCTTTTACACTAGAGAGGTTATTCCTGGCCACTCTTTCAGCAGCAGGTAGCTTCAGGAATTCATGTAAGTGATATTAATCATCATTGGAGACCTCTTCCCTTTTCTTCAGGATTTCCTGTAGTGGAGGAGAGTGCTGGACTAAAATCTGAAGACAGGCAAAATAGCCTCAAATAGTGTCTCCTGGGACTCCTAAGTGCTAAGAAGTCTCATTGGACATTGATAGTGCCAAAACAGACATATTTGGGGGATCATCAAGTCAAAATTTTATATTTTTTTTTCTGTTTTTTGGAGGTAGATTAAATATCTTACTAATTCAGCGGAAACTAGGGAAAACAGGTCTTGCTCTGTTAACACCCATTGAGTAGTAGTTGCTACTTTAATAATATCTTTCATGAATTTTCAAATTATTAGTGAGGAAAATACGGTAGTGCTTCAACACAGTACTATTATATATAGTGTATACATTTAGTAAACTGACATAATCATTTTATAATAATATGCTCTAAGTATACTATTATACTTCATTATGCTAAAGAGATGAATAATCATTTTTTAATGATATTGTCTGACCAACATTTGTGAAGAGGCCTGTAACATTATTTCAGATTATTATCCTAAAAAAAAGATTTCAAAAATGATTTTTTCCTCTAAAACAACAAAAGCTACTGTTCTTGGGCGGGGAAGGGGGGGATCATGGTTATCTCCAGACAATTGTAGACAAAAATTCTTACCCATATTTAAAAAAGAGTAAGATTTGGAAGTCTTTCCTGATCTATTTATAAGCAAAAATAGAAGACAAATGATGGGGAACTGAGGGGAATGCACAAGAGAAAACCCTGTGTTTGAAAGTCTGAGTTTGTCCCTATTCCAAATAAATGCATTGCCAAGAACCTTTAAGGATAATTTGCATCTGCTGCAAACGAAATGTGATTATAGCTTGTATAATGATGGTTTTGATCACAGGTCCATTGGTCTAAAAATGTACACTTTTACAAGGGATCATATTTTCAGGTCTTTCACATGAAATTTGGAGAACTATATGCATGGAATTAGCTTTTCTTGTCAAGTACTCTAAAAAAATTGGTACATGTCCAAAGAATCTCAATACTGTGGCAACATTAACAGCTCTTGCCTTTGCCCTTTCCAAAAATAGAGCTATTATTTTTAAAGTTTATACTACTTTTAAACTTTTCTTTGGTTATTTTGGGAAAATGTTGAGCAAATCCAACTGGCATTAGAGAACATGTATATTAGATAACCATGTTTTATTTTTCTAATTTTAAAAATGTTCACATTTTAACCCTCTATAATTAAGTAGCATCTTTTATTTGTCTTTCCTTTTGCCTTCTTCTCTACTTCCTTCTTCATTTTGCCTTTCTTTTCTTTCTTGTACACTCCCTCTACTCTTTCTTACTTACATTTTTCCCATCTCCATTCTCATGGGATTTTGGAAACTTTAAATAATCCACTGAATATCATACGAAAATCATTCACTGAGTTTATAAAAGGTAAAACAGAAAATTACATGTTATTTTAGAAAAATGAATGTGAGTCATAATATACAATATCACTATTATATTTGGAAAAAATGGTTCAAATACTCATAACGGTTACAATGAAAAAATATATAGTACTGTCTAGAAACATTTTATTTTCTTTACATTTACACAAAACTTTCCAATAAACAAGTCTTTACTGAGTAGCTAACATGACCATGCCCAATGTTAGATGATTACTACATGGTGGGAAACAAGATACATATACATATATACATATACATGCTCTCACGCAGCCTACAGTCTAGCAAGACTGGTTGACAATATATAAGTAAAGACACAAATAAAGTTTTATATATTGCATGATGTGGTCTGAAGGAAATAAGCAGAATGGTGTGAAAGAAAGGACAAATTCTGAGTTTTTTTCTCTAAAGATGGAATGTAAGCTGAAAATGGAAGGCTGAGACAGAGAAATCTCTGCAAACAGTAGCAGGGTATATATTTCAAACAAAGCAACACACTGGAAGAAGGGAAAACCTGGGAATAGCACATGAACTGAGAAAAAGGAAGTGTGACTGAAGTGTGCCGAACAAGGTAGGCTGTGAGATGAGATGAGATTGGAGAGAAAGGCAAAAGCCAGCTCATGCTGTGCATCATAGGTCTGTAAGAGGTTTTAACTTTATTGTAAGTGCTAAAGTAGGATAGTATATGACATTAATTTCATTTATGTGTTTTAAATATTAATTTGGCCACTTTCTGGAGAATGAAATGAAGCAGAGCAAGAGTAGAAGCAGAAAAACTGATTATGAATCTATTGTTTCAATACCTTGTTTGTACTTTGCCTGTAGCAGTGAAAGGGTGAAAACCAAAGGGATATGGGATATATTTTATAATGATATAAAAATAAATTTATTGATAGTCTGATTATGAGGCACTAGGAAATGGCGAAAGTAAGTATGGGGCTTGATTACTAAAGTATATGGTGTTGCTTTTGGTTAGATGGAAGTGCATGGGATAAATTAATATGGTGATAGAAAAAAGGGGTGGTGAGGAAAAGGGTGGGAAGAGAACAAAGAATTAAGTTGTGTCACTGTTAATTTTGAGAATGTTATATCCATGTCAAGAATATTAAGGAGATAACTTGATATTTGGATTTAAAGCTAGGAGGGGTCTGTGTCAGAGATTCTAATTTGAAATGAACAAAGGCGAAATATATAATGAGAAGAGGGCCTTGTAATGAGTCCTTAAGTACTTCAGCACTTAGACAGTGAATACAGATCTTTGGAAGACAATTGTAAAGACCAGCCATCAGGTGGGGAGAAATCAGTGTCATGGAAACAAAGACAGAGAATGTTTGAAAATATAAGGGGCAATTGATGGTTGAATACTGATGAGAGTTTGAGTCCACTGGAATTGTCCCTAAACATTTGGGTTTTGGTAACACTCATAAGTGGAATTTCATTGAAGTGGAGCCAAATGGCAGTAGATTAAAATGTAAATAAGACAAAAAAGTGGAGTGAAAAGTGTATGAATGCATGTCTTTTGAGAAGTCTGACTATAAAGAATAGCAGATAAATAGAATGGGACAGCTTAAAAAAGTTCTCTCTTCCTCTTTCCAAAAGATATTTGAAAGATTAAATTTTTAGGAATATAGGTAAAGTGACATCCAGCGTACATTTTCTTAAGATATTAACATAATTTTATTATCGAGAGGCTACAGGTAACTTCTTTTATCTTTATTGACATATTTATATGCAATAAACATCATCTACATTTAAAATATAGATAATGTAGAAAACATTCTAGAATCAGGTAAATTTTTTTAGTTATATAAAATCATCTGTAATTATATAAAATCATCTGGCCACCAATATAATGAAAATATCAAATAGTTTCATCACCCTAAGAAGTTGCCTTATGCCTCATTGCAATCAATCCCTTCTCTACTACTCAACTTCAGACAACCACTAATCTGTTTCTGTCACTGTAGTTTGTCTTGAAAGTCAAGTAATGGAACCATGTAGCATGTGTCACTTGTGTTTGACTTCCTTCACTTGGCATAATATTTTTTAGTATCTTCCGTGCTGTTGCATGTATTAATCTTTTCTCTTCTCTTCTCTTCTCTTCTCTTCTCTTCTCTTCTCTTCTTTTTTTGAGATGGAGACTTGCTCTGTCACCCAGGCTGGAGTGCAATGGCGTGATCTTGGCTCACTGCAACCTCTGCCTCCCAGGTTCAAGTGATTCTCCTGCCTCAGCCTCCCAAGCAGCTGGAATTACAGGCACCCACCACCATGCCCGGCTAATTTTTGTATGTTTTAGTAGAAAAGAGGTTTCTCCATGTTGGTCAGGCTGGTCTTGAACTCCTGACCTCAGGTGAACCAGCTGCCTTGGCCTACCAAAGTCCTGGGATTACAGGCGTGAGCCACCGTGCCCAGCCCAATATTTTGTTATTTTCTATTGCTAGTAACCATAGCATTGTATAAGTATCTCAAATTTGTTTATTCACCAGATGGTGTATATTGGGTGGTTTTAGCTAGTATAAATCATGCTGCTATGAACATTCAGTATACAAGTCTTTGTGTATGCCTTTGTGTTTATTTTTCATGAGTTAGTACTCAAAAATGAAATTTCTGAGTAGTACGATAAGTGCGTATAAAACCTCATGTGATAGCGCCATACCGTTTTCCACAGTGGCTGTTTAACTTTTCGTTTACTCTAGCAATGTGTCTGAAGTTAGAGTTGCTCCACATTCTAACCAAAGCTTGATACATGGTCTGTCATTTTTTGTTTTAGCTTTCCTTATATGTGTGTAGTGATACTGATTTGCATTTCTTTTACTAGTGAATATTCTTTTGAGAAGTATCAGGTCATATTTTTGCCTATGTGTAGCATTTTTAAATTTTTTATTTTGTCTTATTTTTGATTTACTACAAAGAACCAAGGGGTTCTTGGATAAACGGCTGATTCCACTGCTGGAAAAAGGAAAACATAAGATGGGCCTGAAGCAAATAAAGATGTGCTTTAAAAAATAAAAAGATAAGATAGGGGTATGTTAAAAGGATATAAGAATCAATTTGGAAGAACTCACAATGCTAGTCTGGAAAAATGTGAACAACAAAATTAACAGGACAGTCATAGATTATAACCCAATGTATATAAGAAAAAAATGTAAGTTCACAATGATAGAAACAATTGAATAAAAAAAAATTGGAGAAGTGGTAAAGATTATTTGCAGAAATATTTCAGCTACTATGTGTAGATACTCCCCCAACCAATAATTGAGAAATCGAAAGTTTACATCCAAGTATCATTTTCATTAGTTTATTTAGCAAACATATATTGAATAAATGTCTTATATTGTATACCAAGAAAACAAAGATTAAAAAGGTATAGTCCTTGACTTCATCAGGGAGAAACTTTTTTTTTTTTTATAAATTTTATTTCATATGTGTGGTTTATCTTTATGCCTTCTATTATACATCAAGTAACTAAACACTAGGAATAAATTTCAGTCATTTCTATATTCTATATAAAATTTTAGTGTAAAGCTGTGCATGTTTCCTCAACAAGTATTTGATTATTTTTCACATAAAAATGAGGAATAAACAGCAAATGAGATGATTCATCTCACATCTCTCATCTTAATTTTTATATGATTTAAGAAGAAACATATGAATGCTGAGTCATGACAGAGTCCTAACATATGCTATCTTGAATGGGATTTCTGCCAAGCAGTGCAATACAAAACTATTCTTATTTAACATTTCCAGTAAGATTTTGAAATATAAAATTTATTACATATCAGCACTCTATAATGACTATAACATTGTAAATATGGATTTACTGCTCTTTAAAAACTTTTCACAGAGATGATGTTTCACTGGCATTTGCTCAACACTTTTATCGTTTACCCAGAAATGACAGAGTTAGATCCAAGACTAGTTATATAATATTCTACTATCTTAAGTTAAAATGTTCTGCATTTGCCTGAACGCTGGAGCTAAATTTTAATCTTCAATTAGTTTTAACAACTGTAACACATTTGAGGGAGTATTTCACTGAATCTATTGTTGATCTCTTCTTTGGAGTTGCTGTTATGACATTTTAAAGGTTGATCTTCTATTTTTGTCTTTATGCTTAAAATTGGTGTGTAAATAATATAATAATTTCTAAAATTTGTCTTTAAAAGGAAAAGATTTCCTAAGCTTTTCTATTAGTACACTTCTGTGTTTAAATTTACTATACTCTGCCAATTATGTAAGTAAACCGTCTTGTTGTATTTATATTTTTTATTTCTCAGTGCAATTATATTGTTTTAATTCAATATAACAATATTTGTTTCTCACTCTTTTAGGATGGGTGTAGCACCAACTTAGTTTAAAATCTAAATTAATGAAAGAACATACAAATGTATTTATCTTAAACTAGTATAAACTGTATCTCTGATAAGTAGATGATAGCAGAGTATTTTACTTGTGTGTGTGTATGTTATGTGTATGTATGTGTGTGTAGCCGTGCGTGTGTGTATTTTTCATATTATTTAAGAATGTTTCTCATTATACCTCTTTTTTAAGACTGTTTTCAGTGTGGAGTGGTAGCTGCAGACAGAAAGCAAAAGTATTTTTGTTTACCTACTGTTTATCCACCTTTAAGATTATCTCTTTCACTAACATTTTAAAAAACTTGTTTCTTTTCTTAAAAAATTAAATGTTGCAACCTTTAAGATGACATTTATTTCAGGACTGATTGAAAAGCCTTATATGTATTTGATTTTGTTGCCTTAAATTGAAGAATAACCTGCTAATAATTTTCCCCTTATATTCTATCAAAAAAATGAGCTGTGATATTGTTTCCAGCATTTATGTTCTTGCACTCTTATGCCTATAACACTTGGCAACATCTACTTCCTTTTGCGTTTTCATCTAATAAAAGCAGCATCACCTCTCAGAGAAAGGGAAAAGATTTCACATATTCTGCCAATTTAAAGTTTATATAAAATTTGACTTCTGAGATTTCAGTTTAGCTTTCTAAAAGCCTGAGTTAACTTGGCTAATTTACATTCTTTGTCAACAACTGAAAAGCTTTTTCTGTTAAGTAGATACATGGCAGAGCGTTTTACTTGTTGGCAGTTAGAAAAAACATAAATAAATTATTTCTCAAATCACTATTATAAATATAAGCTTTAAAAGAATTTTTGCATTTCTCATACATGCAGTTCTTCATTTTTTTATCGTAAGAGCTTGTTCTAATATTATTCATATAATTATTCAATAATTCACATAATTTCATCATTTTTCTTTTATCTGCCCTAATTTTGAATTCTGCCTACTACTATGAACATTTAAAAGAATTTGGCTAAGGAATAATAGCACTTCTAGAACACACTTCAAAAACATAAGGTATCATATAGTTTGGAGATGGATTAGTGGAGCAAAAGTACAGTATGACTATTGGTTAGTAGAAGACTCCTTCTTTTTCACCAGATTTAGTTATTCCTGAGTATGTGAATTCTTTTCCAAAACTTATTTCTCAGCCCCTCTTGTAGCTTAGTATGATCTTCAGTGGAAATAGGCAAGCAACATCCATCTTACTTGTGTCACTCAACCAAGAAACAACACAATTTGTTCATGGTAACAAACTGTCTGGATATCTCATGATTCATTTATTTCTGATCATATCTCAAAAGAGCTATGGATCAGCTAAAGATGACCACCTTTTGTCTTCTCCTTATAGAAACCAAGTCTAGAGGAGCTGACACTATCTGGGACATGCAATTCTCTAGTGGATGGATGGAATACGAGGTAAGGAATGAATGCAAGCTGAGGCTACATTACGTTGACCAAAGAAAGTCACAGGGCTAAGTCTAAAGTAAAAGTGGCTGAAGTATATACCTATAGGGAAACATGGAAAGATATAAGAGGCAACAAATAATCATCATTAAATAAGAAAATCTACCACACTTGCATAAGCAGAAATTTTTCACTGTATCTTTCTTACTTCCTTGTTGTGAGTGTTTGAATGTGAATATTGCAGCAATCAAGCTTTTGCTATGCAGAGAAGGAATATGAAAAGGAAATAAGGATCAGGAATGAGACAACAAAAAAATGAAAAGGAACTGTATAACGGAGTAAACTTTTGGATTAGAGCTACTCTGCAAACTGAAATGGCCCAACTTTTAGATGAAATAGAAAACAACAAATTAAATAACTCTTGTAATATATTTGTAATCAAATTGAACTTTTAAATTTTAACACAGCCGGGTGCGGTGGCTCATGCCTGTAATCCCAGCACTTTGGGAGGCCGAGGCGGGCAGATCACGAGGTCAGGAGATGGAGACCATCCTGGCTAACACAGTGAAACCCTGTCTCTACTAAAAATACAAAAAATTAGCCGGGCGTGGTGGCGGGTGCCTGTAGTCCCAGCTTCTCGGGAGGCTGAGGCAGGAGAAGGGTGTAAACCCAGGAGGTGGAGCTTGCAGTGAGCTGAGATCCGGCCACTGCACTCCAGCCTGGGCGACAGCGCGAGACTCCCTCTCAAAAAAAAAAAAAAAAAAAAAAAAAAAAAAAAAAAAAAAATTAACACAATTGTAGATTCACATGCAGTTATAAAAATGTATATGGTAAGATTCTGCTTATAATATCACAATCACGATATTAATACTGATATAGTCAATATACAAAACATTCTATCACCAGGAGCATTCTGACTGTTGACCTTTTGTAGCCATACTCAACTTGTTGTCACTATATACCACGTACCCTTAATTCCCAGAACTTAACTCCAGGAAACCACTTAATCCATTCTCTATTTCTATGATTTGTAACTTGAAGAATGTTATATAAATGCAATAATACGTTTTGTAGTCTTTTTGGATTTTTTTTACTCAGCATTATTGGTACATTATTGTACCACCTACATTGGTACACATAACAATAGTTGTTGCTTATTTTCTTTGTTGTGTAGTGTTTCACTATATAGATGTACCTAAGTTATTTTCCTTTGTTTATTTGCTGGCTTGTTTTTGACCATTTATCCTTTGAAGGACATCTGAGTTGTTTCTATTTGGGTAGTATTATGAATTAAACTTCCATAAATTTCCATGTATAAGTTCTTGTGTGATCATAACTTTTTGTTTAGGTTAAAGCCCAGTGGTATAATTGCTTGGTTGTATGTTAGCTGCATGTTTAGTTTTGTTTGTTTGTTTGTTTGTTTACACATTGGAAAACTATTTTTCAGAATAGCTGCAATACTATGTTCCCACTAGCAATTTATGACTGATCTATTATAGTTTCTCCATATATTTGCGAGAACTTGGCATTGTGACTTTTAAAAAAGTTTAACCTTTACAACAGATATGTAATAATTTCTTGTTTTAATTTTAATTTTTCTTCTGGCTAATGGTGTTGAATATCTTTTCATGTGTTAACTTGCTCCCTATACAAACCTGTGTATCCACTTCTGTGAAGTATCTGTGTAAGTTTTTTGGAAGTTTTCTTATTGAATTTTTTTGTTGTTGTTTTGTTTTGTTTTACTGTTGAGTTTTGAGACTCCTTTAGGTATTCTAAGTAAAAGTCCTTTGTTGGATATGTGGTTTGCAACTATTTGGCTCTATCTATCGCTTGTCTTTTTATCTTTTAACCAAGTAGTTGGTGAGTGAGAGTTTTAAATTTTGATGAAGCTCAGTTTATCAATGTTTCCTTTTATGCTTTTGGTATAAACTCTAACTTTTTGTTTATCCCAAATTCTGAAGATTTTCTCCTATATAATTTCTAAATTTTTCATAAATTTATATCTTACACTTAAATCATTGTCTTAGTCCATTTTGTGTTGCTGCGACAAAATAACTGAAATTGGGCAATTTATAAACAATAGAGGCTTATTTGGCTCTAAGTTTCTCCCATTGGGATCTACCTCTAAACACTGTTGCATTGGGGAGTAAGTTCCAACACAGGAACTTTGGGGTACACATTTAAACCTCAATAGTCATTGATCCATTTTAAAAGTTATTTTTTTGTATAACACAGAACACTTAATATAAGTTTTAAATTAAAAAGTTTAAGTTTTCTACTTATTGATGGTGAATTGTTCCAGTACTGTTTTGTTGAAAATGCTATTCTTTCTCTCTTGTATTGCTTTTGAACCTTTGTCAAAAATTTGTTGGGCATATTTCTGTGATAAATTTTTGGGCTTATTTCCAGAATACCTATTTTATTCCAATAGATCTATGTGTCTGTCCCTCTTGCACTGCCACAGCCTTGATTACTGTAGTACATGAAAAAGCTTGAAATTAGTTACACTTTCTTCTCTCACTTTCTTCTTCTCTTTTACAATTATTTGAGCTATTTTAGCCTCTTTGCCTTTCTATATAAATTTTAGGATGATCTATATCTACTTGCTGGGAATGTGATGAAAATTATGTTAAACCTTTATATTTATTTGAGGACAACTGACATTTTTACTATGTTGAATCTCCCAATCTATAACCAAAACATAAGCTCAGTTTTTGACATTTTTGTCTACGAATTCAAGTTTGGATCATTAGAAGATATTTATGAATTTCCTATTATATTTTCAGATATTGTTATGGACTTTTAAATTTGTTACCTCATATAACCCCTATAAATACTTTTAAATTATTTGTTACTTCTTCTAATTTGCAGATGAGAAAAATTAAGACTAAATGATATTAATTAACTTGCTCAAGTCACACAGATGGTAAGAGGCAGAAAAGAAATTCAAACGAGGCCTTTTGAATTCCAAATTTCATGCTTTCTCTTCTAGGTATCAAAATCTCCCTTGGATAAAACTGGAACTTCTTGTAAGATACCCAGAATGTACCACAGTTACTCTCACTTTTTCTTATTGCCTCTAGCATTCTTTTCTCCTAATATGAAATCATTCTACTTGCCCATCTAGGTGAAACCTAGCAATACATTACTATTTCTTAGAAAGTTTCACCACTCATATTAATCTTTTCATCTACCTTACTCCAGTCACACCTCCACTTTTCTGTAATCCAATTTTGCCTCTAATAAATCATGCAATTTAGAAGTAGTCTCACTTCTATATTTTTCCTCCAAATAGATGCTGAGAATATTGAAGACATGAGCAATTTCCTAATTTTCGTTTTGTATCTAACCTGTTCCACTTGGCACCAGCAACTGATTGTTAAAATGATAAAGTCTCAGCACCAAGAATGTTGGTAATAATCCCCATTTCATCGCTCATTTCATCGCTCATCACTCATCGCTCATTCATCTTATTTTTTCCCATCATGTAAGCATAATTTCCTCTGATAGGTGTATTCATGAATTAATTTCATGTAACTCTCTTGTGTCAACAAACATAATAAAAAGCTAAGCAAATTTGAGAAATGTTAGATTGTTATAAGTTAATTAAAGAGAACTAGAGTAAGATATCTGATATGTGGCAAAATATTAAATTCTTCAGACTCTTGAGAATCTATGTATCACCATAAATTTTGTCATTATTCTCAGTAATGATAGTTGTATATGTCACTGTATGAAGCCATTGTTATCACTACCGGTTATTGTCTGTGTTGATTGTGTCAGTTTCATACACTCCTTAATGACAAGTGCATGAGAGAATTTTTCTTGATTTTTCAATAAAGCACACACATCTATGTTTAAAATCCCATTATTTATGGGTTGAAAATTATGCCATAGCCATTTTTGAAACAATATCACATATATTTTAATTTTCAACCATCTTTTATAAAAACATGACTTTTTCCCTCAAGTTAGTATTTTTAATGTAGAAGGAGTGAAAGAGCATTTTCGTATATTTTTCTCATTTCTAAGGCATGTGCCTTACTCTTCTATTAATGTGCTGAATGTTCGACATCTTTACACAGTTTTTTTTTATATTGAACATACTAAGGAAAAGACCAATACCCATACTGAAATAAAATTGTCAAACTAAATTTTATGGCGACTTAGTGCCACAAAATATGTCTGTTAATGTGTATGACCTTGTTGAAGAGAACTGCAAAGAGAAGCAGGCTGCTAATTAACTATTTCCAAATTGATGTATCACCTCCATGTGGCTTTCTATGAAAGTTTGCAGCAAAGGAGAAAGTTAATGACATTCTGACTAGGGATGAGTACTGGCATAGATCAAAAATACCATTTAGCATTCACAAACCACAATGGCATCAAAGGATTATCTGAAATACCACAAAGACTTTAGATTTGGGGGCCTCAGAAAATCAATTTGACCATGTGTTTTACTGACCTCCAAGGAACAGGATCGTCTAGACAGTAACAGAGAAACAGGAAATTATCATTTACTTTGTAAGTGTTACCTCCTAGGCTCTCAAGGGAAGAACAAATGCCAAATGAACATCATGGCAGTTCTTTAATATAAAAGTGGGAGTAAGAATTGGAAAAGCTGAAAAAAACTAGTAAAATCAAGATTACCTTCATCTTAAGTGCAAATTAGACTTTACCTTTTTGGGAGGTTATTTACGGCAAAGTTTTATAGGTTCTTTAGAGATAGCCAAGAGTCAAATAGAAATAAGGAATCATTTGTAAGAGACATATACTCAGTAGTATACACATTATAAAGAGTAAGAAAAAGAAATATACACTTATTTAAAAATAATAATACCTATTTTTTATTATTCTCTAGGACATTAGAGTATACCAAAATGATATAGAAGGAAGGTGATGAGATAAAAATATTAAAAAGAATAAAATGAAAATGAGGAATGTAATTAAAAGAGGGGATTAAAGAATGGGAAGGAGAGATGACTGCATAAGAATAACAACTCACCCCTACTCTCCGTAACTTGGAGTTTATTAGATTTTCAAATTCTAACATTTAACATTAAATAATGGTTATTCCTCTAGAAGTTTTTTTCACAATCTTTCATAAAAAATAAAGGGCTGCATAATTTTCTGTAAGCCTGTTTTATCTTCATAAATTCTGAGAGTAAAAGAATATTGATAAAAAGACATAGGACAGATTGTAAAACATATATGGAAAAAGAACATCTCAATCGTAGTTTAAAAAATAACTATAATTAATTCCTGTGGGCTTTCATACTAGGGCCATAATAAAATATCCAACTATTATTGAGTACTTATTTATATGCATGACATGTCTAAGTGCTTTACATACATTAGTTCATCTAATCTACTACAAGCTTATGAGTTAGGTATTAACTTTTGTCATAATTTTATAAAGTAGTACACTAAGACATAAAGAAGGTTTAATAACTTAGCCCAAGCCACACCTAATAAAAAGCAACCCTAGACTGAACTATGACAGCCAGTTTTCAGAGGCATTGCCCTTGATCATAGAAAATCATCATCTTAAATTTATCATCATAATCAAACAATTAGCATTTTGTTATTCTGTCTGAATTGTTTTTTGGTTCTATATCCAGTCATTTTCTTCAGGTTCACGAGTTAACTAATTTATTTGTGAAAATGCCAATATAGTGAAAATAGATCTTCACTAAAGATGTTGAGACTAAGGTAGCCACAAAACGAATAAAATGTGTACACTGTATACACAATATTAGTGTTTGATAAGGATATTTTGCCATAAAATCCAGAGATGATTTAATTTCAAAATATAAGAAAAGAGCACAAACCCATCTGTCTGAGACTTTTAGTGCATAATTAGATTCTCAGGTGTTCTGCTTTGATAAAAGTAACCAGAGCTCTTTTGTATTGAAAAGGGCATTGAGCATAAACTAGAAACTCTCACTTTTGTTCCCGGGCATACCAGTGTGAACTTGGGCTTATCACGTAAATCCTTGTCCCTCTGTTCATCTCTAATTTGGGGATAACCCAGTATAGTAGCATCTATTCATACTACCTCACTGTGTTTTTGTATCAAAATTGCAACATAAAAAATGATCCTTCGAAAAGCAGCAGTCATCTCTTAAAAAATAATAATAAATCAAAGTCTAAATTGAACTTCAGAATGCACAGTGATAAGGTTTGGATTTGTGTCCCCGCTCAAATCTCATGTTGAATTGTAATCCCCAATGTTCGAGGAGAGTCCTGGTGAGAGGTGATTACATCATCGGGGGCAAATTTGCTCCTTGCTGTTCTCATAATAGTGAGTGGATTCGCATGAGATCCGGCTGTTTAAAAGTGTGTAGCACCTCCCCTTTGCTCTCCGCCTCCTGCTCTGGCCATGTAAGATATGCCTGCTTCCCCTTCTGCCATGATCAAAAGTTTCCTGAAACCTCCCCAGCCATTTTTCCTGTACAACCTGTAGAACGGTGAGCCAATTAAACGTATTTTCTTTACAAATTACTCAGTTTCAGTTACTTCTTTGTAGTACTGCAAGAACAGACTAATACACACAGTAATAGAAAAAGTGTATTCGAGAACCAGAGTAACTTGTTTTTAATTCTTTCAAAGTGGTAAAATCCATATTTTGTCTTGCTTGGGACCAATTCATTTAAATACCCTAAATCACTCTGATCATGTCATTTAAGAAGCAGCATCTTTATGGAATAGGATGTTATTGATCCTTTTTGGCATCTTCTCAGTAAAAAAGGAAGATGTGTGTTCAGAGAATCACAAGTGGCTTTCAGAAGTAGAAGAATAAAGCTAACAGATATGAAAATTAATGATTATAATCACCTTAGTGATAATGTAAAGTGTTCGTCCACATCTCATCACTGAACGTAGCATATTGGCTAATTGGTTGCGTGTTCATTTTTAGCTTTCCTATCATCTCTACCTCAATGCCAAGCCACAGTAGATGCTTCATAAGTACCTACTGCCATTATTGATGACTTATGTCCTTAAGTCAGACATTTTTACATGATTTCACTTTTACAAATACTTTACTATGTTTTAATAGTATGTAAAATGTTTGTCTCCTACTTCAGTGATTTTAAAACTAATTGTGAAACCCACTCACCTGACCTGTGGGGTTTAAACTTAAGAACTCATTCATACAGATTGCCTTATTGGGCTTTTGTTGATAGAAGATTAGGGGAGTTTTTATGCTTGGTGAACTACATTTTGAATGCATTTAATTACAAGAAAATGACTTTTAGTTTATCCCAATGGTAAGTATGCTTGGGAAACCAGGGAAAGTGATAGAAGGGGAGGAGGGAAAATGCAAACTCTGTCACAGAGTAGCACCTTGGGAAATCAAGGTAAGCCAAAATTAGAAATTGCACAGAGTTTGTGCAAGCACCATGGGTTGGTAACCCTTGATTTGAGAGGCTGCTTTCAAAGTAAATTAGTGAAAATAAAATTTTCATAACGACTTCTAAAATCAGAGAGGAAGGATAGAAATCATAAACATGTCATCCCTCTCTCTCTCTCTTCTATAATAATTTAGAGAATTCCCTTGTTAGAAGTCTACTAGTATTTTTCAATATCTTGGCAACCTGTCAGATTTTGCAATGTATAGTGGTTGAGACGGTGGGAGAAAAGAGGCCCAAATAAGTAAAATAATGTACAAGAAGGAGTGCTGAATTATAGATATGGAGAAAGTAACATGGAGACACAAAGGACAGGGAAAGATTAATTCCTGCTGGGAAGATCAGAGATGTATTCATGGTGAGGATATCATTTGAGCAGGGCATGGAAGGTTTGATGAGAATTTTGAGACTGAAATAGATGTATATCAGCTTTGCATGAGACAAGTACAGATCTAGAACAGGATAGGCATAAGTTTAATTGGCAGATTAGCTGGACTAAAAGCTTACATTTTTGTCTCATCCTTTCTTTACATCATTTATCAAGTTACATTTCAGCTTCTTAATCAAGAGATGGACTCTATGCATATGCACCTTGATATTGATTTGGATGTGCAACTTGCTTTGGCAGACTGTTAGCATATGTCACATAGCTAATGCATGCAGAGCTTAATACCTAAGTGATGGGTTGATAGGTGCAGTAAACCACCATGGCACACATTTACCTATGTTCCAGACCTGCATGTACAGCACATGTATCCCAGAACTTAATAAAATAAACTATGGGTTTTTTTTAAAAAAAGGACTTGCTTTTGTGCCTTGAGAATATGATTGGGCCAGCCTGCTGGGGGATGAGAGACACATGGAGTCACCCCAGACATCTTAAGCAAGGCACGTCTGGATCAACCAATAGCCCAGTCAATCCTCAGATATATAACTAAGTCTAGCCAACATTAACAGAGCTGCCCTGCCAGTTGCCCCATTTGCATGAGCAATACATACTTCTAGCTGTCTGTGAGTTAGATTTGTGGTTGTTTATCCCATCAGATGTTTATAGGCATTCACAGAATCCATTTCCAGACATGAGAACATAGAAAGAAAAGAAAGATTATGTTTCTACTGTTACTTTTTCAGGAGTTAGAAAACTCTCTCCACAAACCCTTCTGGAATAATTCAACTCATGATTCATTGACCAGTCCTGAATCACATGCCTGTTCTCTAACAAATTGATGGCAAAATGCAAAGAGATTAGACTAATTATCTGGGGCAAAATGGATGTAGAAGAGTCAATTGCCATGACTTTCAATCATACTTAATATAACACTGTAAGTGAATATTTACTAGTGTGATAATAATTTTTATTTTAATTTTTAACCAAATTATTGAGGTATAATTTAGAGAAAATAAAATGCACCTGCTTCAATTTGATGACTTTTGACAAATGCATATGCTCATGCAACTACCAACATAATAAATAACAAATACAATGTTTTAATCGCCCTACACAGTAAACTTGTGCTCTTTTACAGTTAACTCCCCCTCCCCTTATATATGGCCTCAAGCAACCATGGACCTGCTTTCTCTCCCTATGTATTGGCTTTGCCTATTCTAAAATGTTATAGAAATGGGATTTTATGGTAAGAATTATTTTGCATTTGGTTTCTTTCATTCAATATGTTTTTGAGATATTTTTCAGGTTGTTGCATATTACTTCATTCTTCTTTTTTATGGTTAAGTAGTAGTCACTTTTAGACACATACCATTATGTATTTGTCTATTCACTTGTTAAATTGGTAGACAATTTAGTTGTGTTTCAGTCAGGGTCCAACTAGGAGGAAAAAACAGTAATTTAAACAGAGAAAGTTTTAGTATGAAAAAATATTAAATATAACAAAGAATAGAATTAACATGTGATTGGCTAGCAAGAAGTAGAGAGACCTCAAATGAATATAAGAACCATAGACAGTGGAAAAGTCAAACTATCCCAAGGGATGTAATAGAGTACCCAAGGAAGAGGAATTCTTTCATCAAAGGTTGAGATCCAGACTTCACTGGAGAAGAAATAGATGTGGTTCACTGGATGACAGAGAAGACAGTGAGACACCCATGGAACTTGCTGAAAATATACCCTCTCTGGTGCTGGTAGAAGCCATGCCAAGAAAGATGCTACGTTTGGAACTCATCACAAATCAACTGATGGGCTATAGGTGAAGATGTTCATTGGGGAGGGACTCTATTGATATCAGTTCACCAACCCAGGTAAGAGGTATGGTGGGAGATTTGGGTCCCTGATGGCTATCAGTCATTATAAGAAGTTGTGCCTGGAGAAGCCCCTAATTCTGGGGGCTGGGCACTGGGGGAAATGTATGCAGCAGGGGCTGGACATTGGAAAAGCTAGACTCTCCATGTGCCCATCACTAGTGAAACTGCAAGTAGAAGGAGCTTGGTAAGAGGGGCCTGCTGAAATCAACACGTGTCCTTTCACCTTGTGCTTTCTTCTGGCACCTTCTACTGAGAAATCTTAACATTGTGTTATTATTCGAAAGAGAAATATTTAAAGCACACAGCCCTATTTTCACAGAGCAGTGAATGAACAGTGTATTCGTAGTTGAGAGGTAATAAACTGACAAATGGCACAGATTACTTGCAGTTTCCGGCTATTCTAAATAAAGGTACCATGAATTGGTGTGCAAGTCTTTGTGTAGACATAGATTTTCATATTTCTTGGGTAAATGGATAGCAGAAGAATTGCTGAGTCATGATACGGGTAGGTATAACCTTATGACAAACTGATAAAATGTTTTCCAATACTTGGTATTGCCCATCTTTTTAATTTTAACTATTGTAGTGAATGTAAAGTAGTAGCTCATTGTGATTTTAACTTGAAATTTCTTGCTATTTATTTAGATGAGAATCTTTGTGTATTTCTTGGCCATCTGTCTATCTTCTATTAGAAAACATCTGTTTAAAACTTTTATTATTTAGGTAATCTGAATATAAGTTGTCTGTCAGAAATACATCGTGTCAATTTATTTGTTCTTAAAATGTTTTGTAAGAAAGGCTTGGTAATAGAAGGATAAGACGAGATTTAATGGGCAAAATAGACTATAGACTCTATAAACTCTAAAGTTTCTTTCTTCATAAACATAAGCACATTGTTATAATCATTAGATAGAATATTAAGGATTTTTTCATATCTTCAATTTGAAAAGCTATATGATTTCCATGTCAATGTAGATCCAGTCTGTGACTTGCCTGTTTTTTTCTTATCACATCTTTTAATCAGCATATTTCTTAATTTTAATACATTTTAATTAATCAAACTTTTATAGTATGTCATCTATCTTTTATGGTGTATACTCTAAGAAATATTTGCCTATCCAGAAGACATGTAGATTTTCTATTGCATCTTCTTACAGAGCTTTAGAGCTATGATTCATTTTGAATTAATTTTAAAAGCAATCTTCCTTTTCCCTCCTCCTTATGTTAAATAAATAGGGTCTTGTTCAGTACTACAAACCTAGCATAAAAAACTGTATTTCTCCCTGATATGGTAAAGGCAAGAGCCTTTCCCTTTCTCTTTTTTTTTTCTCTCTCTCCCTCCTTTCTACATCCTACTTCTTATAGTTACAAGCTAAATATCACTAGTAAGAACCAGCCAAATATAGGAGAAGATAATTTAATAGAAGAGGTTGATAATAAGAGCATAATAAAGGTTAGCTAGATGTATATTGACACAGAAATTGCATGACTTTTCAAGTTTAAAGTAGGAAAAAGTCTTACCACCTTACCAATGATTATACCTTTGTTCTTATCTTCACTGCTAATTTTGGCTTCAGATCCAATAAAAATTAGATTATTGAGAAAATAAATAACCTTTTCTAGATAATTGTTTTAATGAAGAAAGAAACTGGACTTTATGTAGTATAATTCTATTTTGCTCATTTAGTCGGGTCTTATCCTTACATTGCCAACCCTTTCTTACAAAACCTTCAAAAGCAAGCAGATAACTGTTTTGATTAATTATATTTTAGATTTACATTTTTTTGTCCATTCTTGTGTTTGGCTTGTTTGCATTTTCAGTAAGAATGAGAGGTATGCATACAAATCTGTATGTTAATTCATTCAAAATTGGTAAACACCCACTTTGGTTAAGGCACTATTCTAGTTGCTTCAGATGCAGCAATGAGCAAAGTCAAGCCCCCATCTCCCTTTTACAAGAAATTTTACAATATTACACCTTTCTGTGATGAGAAATTTGCCTTCGAATGGTTATTATCCTGTTACAAAGAGAGGGAAAAACCTATTTAAAACAACCAGAGACACAAATGAATGTAAAGAATCTAGGGAGTCTTTGTTATCTTGCTATCTGAAGTCCATTTTTAAATCTATAAATTTAATGTGGAATAGAGCTGTGCTACTACAACTTTAACATGCCTACAAATTGGGGGTGTCTTGGGTGGAGCATCAGATTCTACATTTCTGGCACTCTCAGGTGATGGCCATGCATGACTGAGATAGGGTGATTTTTTAGGTTTTTAAAGTGTTTTTATTTAAAAGCAACAAAAAATGTAACTGCAAAATTAAAATTAAAAGTATGCCACAGAACTATTTACTTCTCACTTCTGTTAGAGGTCTTTGAACTTATTTTCAAGATTCTAAGAGTTTTTAAACAAGTATTTCAATGTTGGTGATAACAAAAAAAAAAAAAATGAATAGAAACAGTACCTGGATGACCACTTTATAACCAAAGATTGTCAGGTGTTATCAATGCCCACATTTTCTACAACACCACAATTTATATTTGAAGCCTAGATTATTTCACTAGCCTTCCTGCCTCAGCTTTTTGCCGACATCAATTTATTTTCATAGGAAGAAGCGGGCCAGGTTCGGTGGCTCATGCCTGTAATCCCAGCACTTTGGGAGGCTGAGGAGGGTGGATCACGAGGTCAGGAGTTTAAGACCAGCCTGGCCAATATAGTGAAACCCTGTCTTTACTAAGAATATGAAAAACATTAGCCAGGTGTGGTGGTGGGCACCTATAATCCCAGCTATTCAGGAGACTGAGGCAGGAGAATTGCTTAAACCCAGGAAGCGGAGGTTGCAATGAGCCGAGATCGCACCACTGCACTTCAGCCCGGGTGACAGAGTGAGACTCCGTCTCAAAAAAAAGATTTTTTATATATATGTGTGTGTGTGTGTGTGTGTGTGTGTGTGTGTGTGTGTATTTATTTATATAAATGACATATCAGAATACATCATTTTTCAGCTCAAAACTTTCCAAGGTCTTACCATGTCACTTCACTTACTATTACCTACAGAGCATTGCATCATCTGGCCGCATTATCTCTTTTCCTTTATCTCCTGCTACTCTCCACTTGCTCACTGTAACCTAGAGGTTCTGTTATAACTCAATAAATGCCAGCCACAGGCTGCCTTCTCATCTACTGTTTCCTCTTCCTCATGTAGATCTCTCCCTTAACTCCTTTGAATCCTGGCTTAAAGGTCACTTTTCAACAAAGCCTCTCCTAACCACCCAATACTAAGTTAAAACCATCCTATCCCGACACTTCCTATCCCTCATCTCTGTCTTGTTTTTCTCCAAGGTAGTGGTCACCTTATAATATTGTATAGTTTATTTAAAGTTGATGTTTAATATCTGTTATTTCAGTAGAAAGTAAGCCCTACAAAAGCTGGGATTTTAGTACATTCTTGTTCACTTTTTTCCCCCAGTCTAATACTGCCTAAATATAAAGGTTTTCAAAATATTGACATATACATATGCATACATACATATATATATATACACAAATATATACATACATATATTATTAATACAAATGAATAAACAAAAGACTACTCTATAAAACAAAAGAGCAAAAACAAAAATTATTTAACTTGAAGCCAAATATGCCACTGATTTTTTTTTTTTTTTTTTTTTTTTTTTTTGAGACAGAGTCTCGCTCTGTCGCCCAGGCTGGAGTGTAGTGGAGAGATCTTGGCTCACTGCAACCTCCGCCTCCCAGGTTCGATCGATTCTCCCCTCCTGAATAGCTGGACTACAGGCTCCTGCCACCACACCCAGCTAATTCTTGTAGTTTTAGTAGAGATGAGGCTTCACTGTGTTGGCCAGGAAGGTCTCATTCTCTTGACCTCATGATCTGCCAGCCTCGGCCTCCCAAAGTGCTGGAATTACAGGCATGAGCCACCATGCCTGGCCGATCTTTGTATTTTTTATACACAGTTAAAATTTTTGTATTGACTTGATTTTTATTTAGTATCTTTACACCTTTGTGTTAACTAATATAATGATATTAGCTGTCTTTAAGAGAGAGTTCTGGTAATCTCATGGCTGGATCTGTGCCTGCCACCAGAAAGGCATTATTGGATTTAACTTCAATGTTCTCTTTTTTTTTCTTAATTTGTTATCAAATAATTTGAGAGAGAGCTAAATTGTTTAACGTTGACAATTTTTTTTTTCTCACGCTATTTTTTCTTTTCTTGTTTTAAAACTTTCCACCTTCTGTGGAGCTGGCAATTAATCATCTCAGGTTTGCTGGCAGGAGACTGACTATTTGGCTCCTTTATAGAACATACCTTATGTTTTTTCTTTATTCTTCTTCACTGTTTTGAGATTTATTTTTTCTTCTGTGTGTGTGTGTGTATGAGTTTCTTTAAAGGGACAAGAGATTGTTCTAAGTCACTGGAGTCAGCCAAAGTGAAAGGAATCATTTTTGGGTGGCTTCTCCTAGCCATAGTCTATGCTACCTCATTAAAAATGTTTATTTAGAGGAAAAAAATATTCATTTATTTCACTGGATAATGGAAACAAAGAGTTTGTATGTTGTGCGGTGGGGTAGATTGAGGGGGTGGGGGGCGGTGGAGGGTCCTGGTGATTAACCAGAGAAAAATTGTTTTCAGTAGGAATCTTGTTCCCAGAACAAACATTAAAAGGAAGCAGTTTCTCCTTAAGTCAGCAAGGAATTTCTAATGTAGTTTCCAAAACGAATTGAGTTGATGAGATCTGATTATTTTTCAAGACGTGCCAGATTTCTGGTCCTTACCATCTGCTCAGCCTATTGGTAGCAAGTAAAAATATAGTTGGGAAGATGAGAACTAATACTGATTAATTAACCTCCAGGCAAGTGCCGTGGGACCTTATGACTTTGTCCTATTCTTAGATCCAAAGCCATAGCCTTTTTGTACATGGGTGTGATCAGAGAACTCTTCACTCTTGAATGAATGCTTTACTCCTTCCTTCTCCAAAAAGGGCCTAACAGAGCTGCAATGGAAAGGCTAACTGAAGATTAAGATTCCTGCCACATCTAACAAAAGAATCTAGAAAATAATTTAATTTTATATTTTTATCATCCCAAGTTCACTACTTTGGATGATAAGAAAATTATTTTTATTCTATAAAGAATTGGCATTTCTTTCTTTCGTTCATCTTTTCCTTCATTAGCACAAAAATTATGTAACAGGAAGAACTGAAGATGTAATGAAAATACACTGACCCTGTTTAATATCAGGTGCATCTAGTGATTTATTTATTGACTTATTGTCTGGGGAATAGCAAACTAATTAACCATAAGCAATGCACAATGGTGACCAAATCTGCACAATTTGATAAAGGGCAGAGATATTTCATTTACCCCTATTTTGAAAAACAGGTCAGCTCGGTGTGGTTGCTAAACTTAACGTCTATCACTGCATGGTAGAATGTCTCTTAGCACATACTCACTGCTACTTATATTGGGATATAATATATCTCCTTGATCTACAACTTTTGTTTATCTGGCTTACTGCAACTTTCATTCTAAATTGTAGAAACCAGGTGTATACTACCTAAAATTCAATCCACTCACAGAACACCTAGTAAATATTTTTTGAATTGAAACTCATTTAGGATTTGTTACACAGATTTGTTTTCATAGTTGCTCTTCTACGAATCCCTAGAACCATGGAATAGGCAAAACATAAGGTAGTTTGCATAATTTAGTCCAAAATACCCAGAAGAATTTGAATTCAGAGAATTTAAGTATTTGCCAAAATTAATTGAACTCTTGTTATTTAAAATAGGATGAAATCAATTTTTTTTTAAATTGCAGTAAAAATTATTAGTGTAAATAAGCTGTCTTGTTGAAATATTTTGTTTATTCTCAAATGGTCACTTGGGAATTGAGTTCTAACCCATGAAAAGAGAGTATGTGTGATGCATGATCAACTTAATTCTCTTCTCCCCCTGATACTCGTCATCATTTAGGGCATCATCATCCCCTACCTGACCTGCTGCAATGTTTTCCACATGGCTGCCCTGCCCCCATGCTTTCCGCTTTCTGATACATCCTTTATGATGCTTTGCTGATTTCCTTCCTTAATCCTGGATTACTTTACCGGGCCTCCCATCCCCAGAATAAAACCCGATTTCTTTGACCTCTGTTACACTGGTGCTTATCTGTCATGGTCCTTTTCAAGTGTGTTTTCTACAACTACTCTCCACCACTTCACCCCTGGTACAAAATCTACCCCTTCACTCTACTTTTATTATGCTTTGTACATGTTTTCATCCGGAATTTACTCAAGTTAACTTATCCCTTTGTATCAAGCTAAAACATGAACTTTTCAGAGAAAGTACATCATGATTTATTCATCTTTTGATACCTAGCACTTAAATAAGATTAGTCATTGTAAATTTGCTGGACAGACATTTGCATGGATGAATAAATGAAAGACTGATAGCCAGTTTCTGCTTAATAAAATAGTGATTGCATTAGGGTTGGGATACATTTGAGAAACATGAGCTCAAACTATCTCAGTTCTTAACTATAAATAAATTGTATCGTGTAACACAAATTGTAAAACACAAAGCAAAGAGCTTATCTAAGTTTAGAAGACTGATCTGATATCATTGAATGCTGGACATTATCACAAGAAGGAAAAGCTGCTTGATTAGAAGGTATTTCTTACATATTTGTCACTTTTTTTTAGTGGACAAAGAATGCACACTTCAACTAAAGACTGAACACATACATATTTCAGAAGCTGTATGAAGTGTCTTAAATTAGGAGAGGATTATATGCTTTACCAAATGATAGCGTTTTATATTTTGAAAGGATTTAGTAAGTCATCTAATCCAATTCTCACATCTTGAAGTAAAGAGGTGGCATAGCATAATGACTAAGCACATTGATTTGGTTCAATATGTAGCTCCACCACTAAACATCTGAATAACACTGGTAAGTTCTTTTACTTTTCTGTGCCTAAGTTTTTTTTTTTTTTTTTTTATCCATAAAACTATGTTATTAATAGAGCCTGCCTCATCAGGCTCTTGTGAAATTTATGATGTTAAGATTTAGGTACCACATGTTTGCAATTCGTATTACTTATAAACAAACTGATGTTTATAAATATTGAGTGAATTGTTCAAAATAATACAATAAGTTAGTGGCCTTGTAGGTGCAAAATCATTTCTTGAGTTTTTGTTCTGTAGTGCTTTAATATAGATGCTCATAATTTTACCCCTTTGTCTTAGGTATGCATCTGAAAATTTCATTTTTAAGCTATGGAACCATAAATTGCTATTAAAAGGTGGATTTACAGATAAGATATAATTAGATCCTCAAATCAGACTTCTTCATAGCAATTTGTTCTCATGCCCATTTTACAGATGTAAGAAACCATACTATGAGCAACTAAACAAGGTTAGAAGCAAAGCACTTTGGTATTGCTATTTCAAGGAGAATCCATATCAAGATAATACTTTCTTATGAATGTTATTTATGATAATTTTTTGTTAACAATACTTTCTCCCTCTGAACCTTGAATATATCATTTATCACAGAAGAATGTGTACATGTCCACATACACACAGAATTCCAAGATCTTTGAAATTATTGTATCAAAAATTTGATGGCTACTGAAAATACAGCAGAAGAAAATAAGTCAGTTTGAAGACAACTAGAATTTTTAATGTGCCTATTATCCAACCAAATAACTCACACACAATACATTTAAATCAAATCATATGGGAAGAAATCTAAATCTCCAAATCATCCAAGCCAAGTGGAAAATCCCTAGATATACTGTATTCTTATTAGTTTCAAAAGGACATTTATCTGGATAGGTTGATTTAATTAAATTATGTGTATTTCTGAGTTTCTATTGGCTTATTTTCTGCCACACTAGCAACTGTAACTTTTTTTTTTTTTTTTTGAAACTGAGTTTCATTCTCATTGCCCAGGCTGCAGTGCAATGGCACAATTTGAGCTCACCGCAACCTCTGCCTCCCAGGTTCAAGCGGTTCTCCTCTCTCAGCCTCCTGAATAGCTGGGATTACAGGCATGCGCCACCACACCTGGTTAATTTTTTGTATTTTTAGTAGAGACGGGGTTTCTCCATGTTGGTTAGGCTGGTCTCGAACTCCTGACCTCAGGTGATCTGTCCGCCTTGGCCTCCCAAAGTTCTAGGATTACAGCTGTAACTTGTTTTGGAAATTCTACATATGCAATAACATTTGAAAATTGATATTTATGGTATGATGAAAAGGTATACAATTAAAAGTAGTTCTATGTGAGGGTACATAAGAGATATGACGCATTGTTCACTTTTCTTTGAAGAGCTAAAAGTGTTCATAGTACAGTGTTATGAAACTATAGAACAAGATTTGAAATTAAATGACATGTGCTTAAACACATTTCCTGCTATGTAACAGCTATATGAATTTAAACATGTCTCAGTCCCATTTCATCTCCTAAATAATGGGGAAAATGATGTGAAACCCACATACACAGGAGATTTGCTAATAGATTCAAGAATTAAGTGCTTTGAGAAACCAGGTGCAGTGTGAGCTATTCTATCACCTTTTCACTCAACATACTTGGCATTACTGAGTCAGAAAAGAAATAGAAGGTCTCTTAGAAATATACAGTTCCTGAATGTAACCTGAATGTATTACAGTTCAATGACAATAAGATTAATTCTCCTTGGTTCTCCCATAAGCTCCCACTATTCTTTATAGAATTTCCCCGAGGTGGTGTCTCATGTGCTCAGAAACAAGTCTGCACGTGTTTTTCCATGTTTCCTCTTCTTCCTAGTGCCTCATCATTGCCTGTACTGCCAAAACTCTCTGCATCAATGCCAATGAGGTTATTCTCCCTAGTTGCTTTAAAGCCAACAGTACTTGAGGTGCCCAAGCATTACTGATTTTTTCACAAGAATGTGGAAAATGCTCCTCTTCCTAACCTTGTCCTATAATTTGTCATCTTATTCTGAAAACACCATGGACATTACTGTGAATCAAAAAGTAGCTCATAAACTAGTGCCTTTTTCCAGAAGCTGACGTCTTTTTGGGTTCCAAATCACTCCAAAAGCATAGGTAGGGAGAGTTAACATCCCATGTTCTCTAGGATTCTCTCCCTTTTCTTGCACATATGGTTGCCTCTGCTCTAAAATAAATGCATACTCACATACATATCAGAAGATATTCTTGAAAAATGAAGATTAGTATGTAAAAGATTTATCAGCCAAGTGTTCTAAACAGATAATTACAAAAATGTCAGGGAAACAAAAGAAGGAAGAGGAAGAAACCAAGCAAGGGTTCAATTTTAGCCACAGTCTCACCCTTATCATGGTTCCACAGGGGAGCTCTAGGTTATAAATTATACCTCAGTGTTTTTCCCTGCTACGGCTAAACAAGGGGAGTTTTCACATTCCTGCAGCTGTCTGTCATTGGCTAAGAGTTGTATACGTGTGATGTGAACTTCTGAGGATATGGGCAAAATGGCTCGAGTATTTGTAATGTTCCTCAGGTGTATGATGTTAGAAGCAAAAACACACAAAAGCAATGGAAGGGACACTTGTAGATTCACTGCATCTCCCTCTTGTAGTCCAAGAAAATTAACTTGGACTAAAAATGTTCCCATGTATGCAACTCATTTAAATATATATTTGGGAAAAAATGTACTTCACAACCCCACTTTCTGGATGCACTGAAGCCACAGCTTTGCTCCAGACAGACACTTCGCTTAACAAGATATGAGCAACCTAACTACGCGTTGATTCATGGTAAATTTCTATAGGCATTTCCAGATATTTAAAATGCTTCTATTGGCCAATAAAAGCTTCCGAGGAGAGATTTTTACCCAAGTTATTACAGTAAATGCCATGGGTGACACATGCATCCATCTAATTTTCCTTATCTGAGTTTCCTTCTATATTTGCTTACTATATAAATAGATACATGTACCAATGGTATACTAAAAATATACATTTCTACTTATGATACTGACAGTGACAATTATGTGGATGTATTTGATGTTTCACCATTTATTTTCTGTGAAAACAAGTGATAGTATCTCAGAACATCTAATGATAAATAGTCTGGTATTTCCTTCAATTCTTGAGGATTACTCAGGCATTAGCAAAGAAAACTATTGAATGGCTAATAGGGTATATGTTGACCTTGGACGATGAATTTTCAGTCACTTCAGAACTGCTCCATATGTTGACATAAGGTAAAATAAATAATCACAACTTTTCAACACAGATACTTAACAGAATGAGATTTTTTTGGTGTAAGTTATAGAGTGTTTCTTGATTGGTTAAATCAGCCCTTTGTACCTTAAATACTTATCAGTGGCTCAAATTTGTGATTAAATGATCTCTTTAAGTATTCATGATCTTTATGTAAAACTCCCTATTTAAAAATGAAATCAGTTTAATTATCTGTTTATTTTTACTCCTTTTTCTTATAGGGGTGTAAGCTCTAGTTCAGAGTGGAGAAGATCCTCCTGCATTCAGTGATTCCATGCCTAGGTCTTAGATATATAACCCAAGATTCAACAAGCAACACCTGTTCACATTAGGTTATATTCTAGGCACTACAGGAACTCTGAGGGTACCATTAGGGTCAGGAAATAGTAGAGTGGAGGACAGCAGAGCTGGGGAGGACATCATTAGTTTAAACAGAATGACACTCCTTTAAATCCGTTATACTCTCTGTTAGAGAATGTAACTTCACATTCTGGTCATAAAACACCAATAAAAGGTAAATTTTGTGGACCACAGAAATAATGTTAGCTTCTAATAGATTTTTCTTAAAATCTATAGAATAGTCATTTGGAAATATCTAGTTGGAAGATGTTAGAAAAATGAACCTGAAGGATAGAAGAAAATTAATCATGGAAATAGACATTTAGGAATCACTGTCAGATAAAATCATAGTATACAAAATTCAAAGGAAAGAGTGGGAGAAGAGAAATACCTATGGGCAAATATCTTCAGGAAACCAGATACTAAGAGGTAGAAAGAAAAGGGAAGCAATGCATATATAAATAGTCAAAAATATATATATACATATATATGTATATATATACAGTCAAAAGTCTACCTGGTGAAGCCTAATTTTTTTCAGTGCTTTTGGAAAAATGCTGAATAGCATTAGTTGCTATAACTCTCTTTCACTTTCTCTCTCTCTCTCTCTCTCTCTCTCTCTGTCTCTCTCTCTCAGGATCAAAGTTGCAGGTGATTCATTATGTCAACTAGTGTTGTTGCCCACCTTATCCCACAAAGCCACTTCCCCTCTCCTCTCATAATAAGGTATGGTCAATGTTCATAATGAAAAGTTACTGCAATTGGGAAAACCATAATGTTATATTAAGGGAATAAATGTTATGAGAATAATAAAATATCTCATTTGAACACAATATGATAAAAATTAATGCGAAAATACATTACTAGACTGTCACTATGAGTGAGAAACTATTTTGACGTTGGAGATACAATGATAAAGAAGATATTTTAAATATAACTTGGATATAAAAAGATTATTATAAACTGGGTGAGTAAATGGGGAAAATGGGATGATTGTCATGAACCTAGCCTTTTTTTTCCCCAGGATCCCAAAAGCTTCAGCTACAAAATAAGGTGTTATATCCTGACACTTAGGCATAAATCAAAACTAAGAAAAATATTATCACCTCGTAAGTATGCCTTAGTGATAAAAGGGCATGGTTGATCATCGAAAATGTAGAAATATATCCCCCTAAAGGACAGAATTGAAGTATCAAATTATCCCCTCTCTGAGAGTGGCTTGGAGCTGCCAGGTAGACTGGAAAACTCCCCAGAAAAAGCTTGAGTGTGGAGATCTATAAACCTAACAATAAACAAGACTACAAGGCATTATCAACATGTAGCATAATTCAAAGCACTGCATTCTAGTCCCACATTTTGGTGGTTTGTGAGAACAGTTATTTCTTTTCAAAAACAATATTGGGGATAATAGAAGTAGATTGGATAGTATTTTTTCTCTGAAACTTAGCTTTTCATTTTTATATGTTTTTAGGCTTATACATTTGCTTTTGTAGGTTTTTCGACTTTTATATTTCGATAATATGACATTTTGAGAATTAGAAATCAGCACTTTTCGAAAAAAAGTATTATTTCAGACAAAATATATTTTAATGTGTATATAGTAAAATTACAATAATACAAATTGCAATCAAAAATTTATAAATTTTATTTTTACACAGATTACTTTTTTCTTATTGAAAGTCAATTTCATAAAGTTCAGAAGTGCTGACTTACAGCATCTTCATACATTATGAAGTTTCTTTTTAGGTTTAATATTATCTCCAGATCGTCTGTCCTGTGGTTTTTAATCAAATTTCTATATTTCGTAAACTGTATATAGCTAAATGTATAGCACTTTGTTATCTCTTACTTTAACCTTATCTGATTAAAATGTAACAAAATTTATATTTCAAATCTCATCTAAAGATGCATGAAAAATATGATCTACAGCCAGCTGAGAAGGGAGTGTCCATGAAATAATTTAATTACACTGTGCATGAGTGTTTTAATAATTACTTGACATTAAATATAAGATTTTCAGATTAAACAAATAAAATAATTATTTCACACAAATATTTGAATTTAGTATAGCTTACCAGTCAGGTACTATCTAAGAGTACCACTTGTTGGAAAGATATTTTCAGAAAGCAGCTTGGAGATCCAGAATATAGATAGCTTTTTCTGACTTGGTAGCCAATCCAATTCCCCTTGTTAATCCAGCCCTGTTTTCTAAAATGGTTATCTGAGCTTATAAGCATGAAAGGCAGATATTTAAGAGAGGATAAGTTTTAAATAATCAGAAAACATAGTTGGAAATTGAGAGTAATTATTGTTACTGTATGTCTTTTATGTGTGTCAGAAATGTCCATTCTTACCATGGCTGATAAGACTCTATGATCTGGTTTCTGCCATCTTCTTGACTGCATCTTCTACTATATTCCTCATAAGTTACTTCTCCACCAACATAGGCTTTCTTCTTGGTCCTTAAATACACTTCACAGCATTTGTAAATGCTCCATGATTTTTCTGGAATCCTTTTCCTCCTGATAGGTGCATGACTTGCTCAGTCATCTCCTATATTTCTGCACATATATCACCTTAGTCTTCCAATGTAAATACAAAACCTCTCCTCTTTGTGCTACCTTGAAGTTCACTATTATTGTTCTTTTTAGTAGCATCCAATATGTTTGTTTAATTTTTCTACACTTACGCCCACTGCAATATAAGCTCTGTGAAAGAAGAAAATTTTTTGTTCTTTTTGTTTGTTTTGCCTGTTGATGTGTATCTTACATCAAATACACTGTTTGGGCCCATTGTGAAGGCTCAATATTTGGTTAGAATTGAATATGAACACTATTACAAAGTCAATTCAGAACAATGTGAAATATACCGAATAGATTTGAGGTCTTTTGATGTCAGTGATACCTCTGTACTTGTAAACAATTCTATTGTCTCCCACTTTTAAGTCAGATGTTCACTATGTTATATATTGCTGAATCTTCCAGTGACATTCCAATTTCATAAGATTTTTTTCAGTCAACATCATTATATTTAAGTCACTGATATGTCTGAATTTTTAAGAAGTGCCTGTTTGCAGTAACAGTTGAGAAAACAGGAATCACTTGCCATCTACCATCGCTAAGTGGATATCAGCAGCTTTGCTAAGTGTCAGGGAGTTAGGGCAATGAACTGTGATATCTGAGTGAAGGTACAAACTATAAGCTGGGAAAAATAGGGCGAATAATAGATCACTATTGGTGAAGAAAAGAGATGGCTCTTACAATAGATCAACAAATATACTGATAATTATGTGATGAGTAATTAACTGTATTTATCTCATATAACACAAACCAAATCCGGATGAAAAATGAAAATTCAAATGTGGCAGAAGCTGATAGTTTTCATTAATATGGATTACTAACTACTTCCTTAATATTTAAGTTATGAATTTTAGTTGCACTGCTTAAAACTAAACTAACTGTTCCAACCTGCTTTTAAGTGTGGACGTGTGACTGGTTTTGACCAATGGGACAAAAACAGAAGTGTTATATGTGAATTCCAGGATTTACAATTAAAGAAAGGGTTAACGTTATTTTTGTGCTTTCTTCCTTTCTGTTGTCTTGAAAAAGATCACAATGATTTAGGTGAAGTTGCAACTTTGGATAACAGGGCGTACTGTATACCAATATATTACCTCTTAACTCCAAATTCACCTTTTTTCCTATTCTTTGAAAATTGGCTGGTTCCTTTTAAATATTTTCATTTTTTCCAACTGACACAACGTCAAGCTTTTCTTAATGGAGTGCTGAAGAGAGATTGCAAAAGAAAAGGGCTTGCTTCTTATACTAGAATACTTTTGCAGGCTCCTACTTTCCCTAGCACTGGGCTCCTGTGAGGTGATCAACAATTCCAGCCTTCAAGCCCTAAGAAGTGCTTTCCAATTCTCCAGTGCCTGACTGCAGCAGGGTAGCCAACACTACCCACCTGCCATCCAGTTCCCCAGGATCCTTGTTCAGATACTTTTGTAGCCGAGTGTCTCTGATGAGATACTTTTCTGTCAACAACTTTCTCTAGCACCCAGGAGGGGTGATTTTCTGTAAGTTTCAGAGAGTATACTTCCAGAGACTTCTGCCAGAGCAGCATCACAGTAACTTTCCTTCCACTGTGTGGGCTATAGCCTTGCTGTCTCCAACAAGATCTGGATCACATCCTTGTTTGGGGGAGGTTGGGGTGGAGGGTCTTCCTTGAATGCTCAGCCTAGTGCAGTAGCTATATCACACATGTCCTAGGACATTGTATTATCTCTGCTATTCCTGTATTATTTAGAGGCATCTTTATTTCTTCCTAGCTCATATATTGCTATTCCCATCCAGTTATAATGAATAGTTTCCCATATTAAGCTTTCCCTCTTTTGATCACTATGTGACTTCTTGCTCAATGTGGCTGCAGACTGATACACAGGGTAAACAATATGTGCCAAGGAAGGCATAGCAGCAGCTTTTATGTGAAGAGAAACAAATAACTTGTGTAAATTACAATGACTTTTTCTTTTTCAGCATCTGACTAACATTTAAAGTTGTATAAGCAGCTAAATTAATCGTATTTTACCACACACACCAAATATTCTGTTTGAAGTTCTCTGAATAATAGAGGCACACTTCCTGCCATCTAGTATTTGCTTTGCAAATACTTGCTAAATAAATGAGCAACATAGTTCACAATAAAAATACAAACAGTTAGCAAGCTCAAGAAATAAATATCATACATGAAAGGAGTCCAATATTATGCAGAAAATATCAAATTATAGAATGGAATAAAATGCCACCCTTGACTATGAAAGAAAGTGATACATAAATTTCAAGGGAAATTGTCTAATTGAAAAATTAGAGACCTATTTTCCTTAAATCTCCTTGAAAATGTTTAGTATTAACAAGATTCATATAGATGTGAAGAGACAAACCTGAAACATCCAACATCCCACCTTCCGCTTACTAGTCCAATTCTTAAATACATTAGTTCTACTAATGTTATAGCTTCCAGCTTTTCTTAAGAATAAATATTACGGACTGATTTGTGGTAAGCATAGATGCTTTCATTTTAAAAATATTTTTTTCTGTGGAATCATGTTGCTTTGGAATCTACAGAGATAATTAAGGCATGACCACTACTCTTCAGGAATTCCTGGTATAAGGGAGAAGCTGCATATTAAAATGACTTTTGCATAAAGGAATGAAAAAAGCACCATAATACATAAAGTAAGTTGTATGTAACCTACTTTCATACCATAATACAGAAAGCACCATAATACAGAAAGAAAGTAGGTTGTATGTAAATTAGAGAGATAAATAAAGAGTGTATAACAGAGATGGTTTCACTGTGTCCCCACCCAATTCTCATCTTGAAATGTAGCTCCCACAATCCCAACATGTGGTAGGAGGGTCCCAGTGGGAGGTAATAGAATCATAGAGGTGGGTTTTCCCATGATGTTCTCATGATAGCGAGTAAGTCTCACAATATCTGATGTTTTCGTAAAAGGCAGTTCCCTTCCACACACTCTCTTGCCTGCTGCCATGTAAGATGTGCCATTGCCCCTCCTTAGCTTTCACCACGATTGTGAGGCCTCCCCAACTATGTGGAAGTGTGAGTCCATCAAACCTCTTTTTCTTTATAAATTACTCAACCCCAGGTAAGTCTTTATACGCAGTGTGATAATAAACTAATATAGTACATTGGTAATGGGAGTGGGGCACTGCTGTAAAGACAGACAAAAATTTGGAAGTGACTTTGGAACTGGATAACAGGCAGAGGTTGGAATGGTTTGGAGGGCTCAGAAGAAGATAGAAAAATGTGGGAAAGTTTGTAACTTCCTAGAGACTTGGAGGGCTCAGAAGATAGGAAGACATGGGAAAGTTTGGAACTTCGTAGAGTTGTTAAATGGCTTTGACTAAAATGATGATAGTGATATGGACAATAAACTCAAGGCTGAGGTGCTCCCAGATGGAGATGAGGAAATTCTTGTCAACTGGAGAAAAGGTGACTCTTGTGATGCTTTAGCAATAAGACTGGTGGCATTTTGCTCCTGCCCTAGAGATCTCTGGAACTTTGAACTTTAGAGAGATGATTTAGGGTATCTAGCAGAATAAATTTCTAAGTAGCAAAGTGTTCAAGAAAAAACAGAGCATAAAAGTTCAGACAATTTGCAGTCTGATGATCCAATAGAAAGAAAAGCCCATTTCTGGGGAGAAATTCAAGCCAGCTGGAAAAATTTGCATAAGTAATGAGGAGCCAAACAATGGGGAAAATGTCTCCAGGCCATGTCAGAGACCTTCATGGCAGCCCCTTTCATCACAGGCCCAGAGGCCTAGGAAAGAAAAATGGTTTCTTGGGTTGGGTCCAGGGCCCCCTTGCTGTGTACAACCTCAGCACTTGGAGCCTTGCACCTCAGCTGCTCCAGACATGGCTAAAATGTGTCAAGGTACAGATCAAGCTGTTGCTTCAGAGGGTACAATCCCCAAGCCTTGTTAGATTCCATGTGGTGCTGGTCCTGTGGGTATGCAAAAGACAGAAACTGAGGTTTGCAAACCTCCACCTATATTTCAGAGGATGTATGAAAACACCTGCATGTCCAGATAGAAGTCTGCTGCAGGGGTGGAGCCCTCATGGAGAATCTCTGCTAGGGTAGTGCATGAGGGAAATGTAGGGGGGGAGTCCCCACACAGAGCCCCACTTGGGCACTGCCTAGTGGAGCTTTGAGAAGAGGCCCAATGTCCTCCAGACCCCAGAATGGTAGATCCGCTGACAGCTTAAACCGTGTACCTGGAAAAGCTGCAGACATTCAACATCAACCTGTGAAAGCAGCTAGGAGGTACACTGCAAAGCCAGAGGGGCAGAGCTGTCCAAGACCATGGGAAACCACCTCTTGCATCAGCATGATCTGGATGTGAGACATGAAGTCAAAGTAGATTTTTTTTGAGCTTTAAGGTTAATGACTGCCCTATTGGATTTTGAACTTGCATAGGGCCTGCAGCCCCTTCATTTGGCCAATTTCTCCCATTCGGAATGGGTATATTTACTCAATGCCTTTACTCCACTATATCTAGGAATTAACTAATTTGCTTTTGATTTTACAGGCTCATAGGTGAAAGGTACTTGCCTTGTCTTAGATGAGATTTCAAACTTGGACTTTTGAGTTAATGCTGAAATTCATTAAGACTCTGTTGGGAGGGCATGATTGGTTGTGAAATATGAGGCCATGAAATCTTGGAGGTGCTGGGGCAAAATGACATGGTTTGGCTGTGCCCCCATCTAAATCTTATCTTGAATTGTAGCTCTTACAATCCCCATGTGTTCCTGGAGGGGCCAGTGAGAGGTGATTGAATAACAGGGGTGGGTTTTCCCAACTACTCTTGTGATAGTGAATAAGTCTCATGAGATCCAATGGTTTTATGAAGGGGAGTTCCCCTGCATATGCTCTCTTGCCTGCTGCCACGTAAGATGTGCCTTTACTCCTCCTTCACCATCTGCCATGATGGTGAGGCCTCCCCAGCCATGTGGTACTGTGAGTCCATTAAACTTTTTTTCCTTATATATTACCCAGCCTCGTGTATGTCTTTATTAGCAGTGTGAGAACGGGTTAATACAACAACTGAAGGGACTGGGGGATTTTTTTCATAAATTATAGGATTTATGGTAAATCTAAACTGTCAGAAGGGTTTGAAAATAAGAGAGAAAAAAATAAAGCATTCCAGGTGATGCCACTAAGCTAAACAAATCCACAGTGCTCAGACTATTCAAGAACTTTTCAGAGAAGAGTAAAAAGCACTTGTTGTTTACAGTTGTCTGGATGGGACCTTAGAAATAAAGCTATAATTATAAGTCATAGCAAATTGAATGACATTTTAAGTGCCAGTTGGTGAAGAGACAAGAAAAATTTTTGAGCACAGGTGAGAAAAGAGTGAAAAAAAACTATTTCGAGAAGGTTGCTCAAAAAGGAATTTGTAGGAGAGACTGGAGATATGAAAGACTAGAAGCAAGGAGACTAATCATTGAAGTTGCTGTAGTCATCAAGGCCTGATATAGTTTTACTCTGTCCTCACCCAAATCTCATCTTGTAGTTCCCATAATTCCCATATGTCATTGGAGGGAACTTGTGTGAGGTAAGTGAATCATGGGGGTAGGTATTTTCCACATTGTTTTCATGATAGTGAATAAGTCTCACAATATCTGATGGTTTTATAAAGAAGAATTCCTCTACACAGACTCTCTCCTGCCTACTGCCATGTAAGACATCTCTTGCTCCTCTGCCATGATTTGGAGGCCTCCCCAGCCATGTGGAACTGTGAATCCATTAAACCTCTTTTCTTATAAATTACCCAGTCTCAGGTACGTCTTTATTAGCGGTATGAGAACAGACTAATACAAGGCTTGAGTGTGTATGGTATGGATTTAGAATTCAGAAACCAAAGAAGTGAACAACTCAATAGTGAGAAAACAAATAATCTGATTTTAAAATGGGCAAAAGAACTGAATAGACATTTTTCCAAACAGGAAATACAAATGGCCAACAGTTATATTTTTAAAATGTTAAACATAGTTCATCAGAGAAATGCAAATTAAAACCACAATGACATATCTTCCCACTTCTGTTAGAATGGCTATTATCAAAAAGACAAAAGACAACAAATGTTGGGAAGGATATGGAAGAAAGGTAATTCTTGCATACTATTGTAATGTAAATGAATACAATCATTAGGAAAAAACAGTAGGGAGGTTTCTCAGAAAATTAAAAATAGAACTATCGTATGATCCAGCAATTCCACTTTCAGATATATATCCAAATAAAATAAAATCAGTGTGTCAGAGGTTTCTGCACTCTCATGTTCATTACAACACTAGTCATAATAGCCAACATACGGAATCAACCTAAGTGTCCATCAAAAGATAAATGGATAAAGAAAATGTGTTATATATGTACAATGGAATGCTATTCAGCCTAAAGAAGAAGGAAAACTGCCATTTTGAATAACATTGGTTAACCTTGAGGACAATATGGTAAGTGACCTATGCCAGGACAGAAAAGACAAATATCGCATGATCCCACTTAGATATTTTGGGGAGCTATTGTACAGCATGATAACCATGGTTAACAGTCTATTATGTACTTGATAATTGCTAAGGGAGTAGTTTGAAATGTTCTCAACACAAAACAATGCTAAGTATGTGAGAGGACTAAAATGTTAATTAGCTTGATTTAATCATTTCATAATGTATACATATATCAAAACATCACATTACATGCAATAAATACATACAATTTTTGTCAATTAAAAATAATGTTAAAAAAGTTAGCAGAAAATGTTTTGCAACAATACAAATAGAATTTTATAGCTGATAGATTTCCAGTTGCTAGGTAAAAAGAGATTTTGAAATTCTAAGGTTTTAAATTTATTCAGTGTTTGCATATAAATAAAAATGTGCACACATATAATTACAGTTTTTTCTTTATCTAATTTTGGTATGGATTAACTCAAATTCTTTAATTTTTGTTATGCTTTGAAATACATGTTGTAAGAATTATTTTTATTTATAGCCTGGTAGATTTAACCTATAAAATTATTTGAGATAGGTGCATAGATAGGAGGGTGAAAATTTAATTTCCACTACTCTTAGTGGAATTAATGTTTCCATTTACTAAGAATAATTATGAATTTCATTAAGAACTCCAAGTTTACTTGTTGAAAACTGTGTATAATATTCAGCTACATTGTGTATTTATCATATGTAGCTATTATTTTGTTTTCCTTTTTTTTAGACTTATTGTATATGTACATTTCTCTATGGTATTGATCTTTTAAATAATCAGGTTTTCTGTGTTTTTATTAAAATTATTTAATAAAAAGACATCCTTTAGTAGTTATTATGTTTTTATTTTACTGCATTGTCATCAAGAGAAATGGTTTATACATTTCTTATTTTGTAAATGCATCTTTTCTTTCCATGTATTTATGTGAATATTTTATGAGTAATTAAAATAGGAGATGTATTCTCTATTTTATGATTATAGATTGCTAGAGTTTAAATATTTGTTCTCTCCTAACTCATATAAATATGTAATTGCAATTGTTAACAGTATTACGAGATGAGATGTTTAAGAGGTGTTTAGGTCATGAGGGCTCCACCCTCATAAGTGGATTATTGGTTTTATCCCAGCAGTAGATTGCTAATCAGAGAAGTGGATTTTTGCCCTCTCACTGTCTATCTAACCCTCTATCTGCCCTTCTGAAATCAGGCCTTTGACAAATGCCAGCCCCTTGTGGACTTCTTAGCCTACAAAACCATGAGACAATGAATTTCTGTTTATTTTAAATTACACAATCTGTGACATTTTGTTACAGCAGAAAAAAAAATGATTTCTACTAACCAACATTTTTGTTGAATAGTTACTTCATAAGCTCAGTGAATTAGTCTGTTCTCATACTACTAATAAAGACATACCCTAGACTGGGTAATTTATAAAGGAAAGAGGTTTAACTGACTCACTGTTCAGCATGGATGGGGAGGCACAGGAAATGTCCAATCATGGCAGTAGAGGAAGCAAACATGTCCTTATTCACATGGTGGCAGGAAGGAGAAGTGTAGAGTGAAGTGGGGGAAAAGTCCCCCTGTAAAACCATCAGATCTCATGAGAAATGACTCACTAGAACTCATGAGAACATCATGTAGGTAGCTGTCCCCATGATTCAATTACCTCCCACTGGGTCCCATCCACGATATGTGGGGATTATTGGAACTACAACTTAAGATGAGATTTTCATCCCTGTGTTTACCCAATGGGCCCACGAAAAAAGTGGTCATCATGGCAGGGATGATGGTTACACATGGACTCAGCAACATGGACTTTCACTCACCAGAGCTGACCTGGACATGGCCACCTTGGAGTGCCCAATTGTATGAAGGATAGCTGTATTATGTTAGGTGTAATTACAACCATATTATTGTCTTTATTTAAAGATTATGTATGATTTTAAGAGATGTGCATGGGTTCAAATTGACGAGAGGTGTACTTGTCATGGTTAATAGCAAGTGTCAACTGATTGAATTGAAGGATGCAAAGTATTGTTCCTGGGTGTGTCTGTAAGGGTGTCGCCAAAGGATACTAACATTTGAATCAGTGGGTTGGGCTAGGCCAACCCACCCTTCATCTGGGTGGGCACCATCTAATCTGCTGTCAGTGCGGTTAGAATAAAGCAGGAAGAAGAAAGTGGAAGGACTTGACTTGCTGAGTCTTCCAGCCTTCATCTTTTCCCCGTGCTGGATGCTTCCTACCCTCGTACATCAGACTGTGAGTTCTTCAGCTTTTGGACTCTTGGACTTACTTCAGTGGTTTTACAGGGGCTCTCAGGCCTTTGGACACAGACTGAAGGCTGCACTGTCAGCTTCCCTACTTTTGAGGTTTTGAGACTCGGGCTGATCCACCACTGGCTTCCTTCCACCTCAACTTGCAGATGGCGTATCTTGGAACTTAACCTTGTGATTGTGTGAGTCAATTTTCACTAATAAACTCCCTTTCTTATATACATAGATCCTATTGGTTCTCCCCCTCTTGAGAGCCCTAATATACCATCATTATTCAAGCTTTTGTTCTTACATATATATATGGTATCATAAAAGTGTTGTATTTATTGCTACAAAAATAAAACAATGTTACTTTCATACTGTTGGTTACTTCTACATCTTTATATGTGTAAACTTTTTTCTGGATTTATAATCTGTAATAATACCTTTAGTACTCAATTATATATAATGAGAAGAGCAGCATCCTTATGTTTCTCCCATGTTTCTCCTTCTTCCTCTCAATTGTTGTTAACAGACAGCTACATTACCAAGATTTGTAACATTTACATTTTTTCTATATTCCCAATAGCTCTATTATTAATATGTGTCACTTTTACATTTTTCTGTATCCCTAACTTCCAATTATTAACCTTATTTATATATCTAAAAAGATTCAGTGTTTGTTATGACTTCTCTATATTTTGGTTTGTAGAATTTCAACATCCAATAGTTTATTTTAAAAATTTCAAAGGTTTATTTTCTCTACAGCCTGCGTATTTTTTATTTTAATTTTTTTAATTGACAAAATTATATATTTATAATACATAATATGATGCTTTGAAATGAATATACATTGTGAAATGGCTAAATCAAGCTAAGTAACATATGCATTACCTTACATAGTGGTCATTGTTGTGGTGAGAACAATAAATATCTACCCACTCTGAAATTTTCAAGAATAAAATATATTGTTATTGACTATAGTCACCATGTTGTACCACAGATCTCTTAAACTTACTCATTCTATCTAACTACAATTTTATTGCATTTGACTTACATCTCCCCAACCCCTTCTCACCAACACCCTATTTCTGAAAACCACTATTCTACTCTCTACTTCCAAGACATCACTTTTTTTTAGATTCCACATATAAGTTACATTGTACAGTATTTGTATTTCTGTGCCTGGATTATTTCACTTAATATAATGTTTTCAGTTTGTTTGATTTGTTAAATTTTACCAATGTGATTGGTTATGCAGTTACTAGGTTTTATAGATTGGTTTTACCTGAGGATCTCATAAACTTTCCCATCATTTTTTAACTATTAAATATAGCTATGAGAAATGTAAGGACAACTTGACTCCCTTATATGTAATAAATAGCTTTGTTTTGTTTTTGGGTTGGCTTTTATTTTCCAAACAAGTAAGTAATATAAATGACCTAATTTATATATTCCCAGAAAACATTTTATTTCACCACATTTATTATGATTATTATTATTATACTTTAAGTTCTAGGGTACATGAGCACAACGTGTAGGTTTGTAACAAATGTATACCTGTGCCATGTGGGTGTGCTGTACCCATCAACTCGTCAGCACCCATCAACTCGTCATTTACACCAGGTATATAACTCCCAATGCCCTCCCTCCCCACTCCCCATAATAGGCCCTGGTGTGTGATGTTCCCCTTCCTGAGTCCAAGTGATCTCATTGTTCAATTCCCACTTATGAGTGAGAACATGCAGTGTTTGGTTTTCTGTTCTTGCGATAGTTTGCTGGGAATGATGGTTTCCAGCTGCATCCATGTCCCTACAAAGGACACAAACTCATCCTTCTTTATGGCTCATAGTATTCCGTGGTGTATATGTGCCACATTTTCTTAATCCAGTCTGTCACTGATGGATATTTGGGTTGATTCCAAGTCTTTGCTATTGTGAATAGTGCCACAATAAACATATGTGTGCATGTGTCTTTATAGTGGCATGACTTATAATCCTTTGGGTATATACCCAGTAATGGGATGGCTGGGTCATATGGTATTTCTAGTTCTAGATCCTTGAGGAATCGCCATACTGTTTTCCACAATGGTTGAACTAATTTACAATCTCACCAACAGTTTAAAAGTGTTCCTATTTCTCCACATCCTCTCCAGCACCTGTTGTTTCCTGATTTTTTAATGATGGCCATTCTAACTGGTGTGAGATGGTATCTCATTGTGGTTTTGATTTGCATTTCTCTGATGGCTAGTGATGACGAGCATTTTTTTCATGTGTCTGTTGGCTGTATGCATGTCTTCTTTTGAGAAATGTCTGTTCATATCCTTTGCCCACTTTTTGATGGGGTTGTTTGTTTTTTTCTTGTAAATTTGTTTGAGTTCTTTGTAGGTTCTGGATATTAGCCCTTTGTCAGATGAGTAAATTGCAAAAATGTTCTCCCATTCTGTAGGTTACCTGTTCACTCTGATGGTAGTTTCTTTTTCTGTGCAGAAGCTCTTTAGTTTAATTAGATCCCATTTGTCAATTATGGCTTTTGTTGCCATTGCTTTTGGTGTTTTAGACATGAAGTCTTTGCCCATGCCTATGTCCTGAATGGTATTACCTAGGTTTTCTTCTAGGGTTTTTATGGTATTAGGTCTAACATTTAAGTATGTAATCCATCTTGAATTAATTTTTTTATAAGGAGTAAGGAAAGGATCCAGTTTCAGCTTTCTACTTATGGCTAGCCAATTTTCCCAGCACCATTTATTAAATAGGGAATCCTTTCCCCATTTCTTGTTTTTCTCATGTTTGTCAAAGATCAGATGGCTGCAGATGTGTGGTATTATTTCTGAGGACTCTGTTCTGTTCCATTGGTCTACATCTCTGTTTTGGTACCAGTACCATGCTGTTTTGGTTACTGTAGCCTTGTAGTATAATTTGAAGTCAGGTAGCGTGATGCCTCCAGCTTTGTTCTTTTGACTTAGGATTGTCTTGGCAATGTGGGCTCTTTTTTGGTTCCATATGAACTTTAAAGCAGTTTTTACCAATTCTGTGAAGAAATTCATTGGTAGCTTAATGGGGATGACATTGAATCTATAAATTAACTAGGGCAGTATGGCCATTTTCAGGATATTGATTCTTCCAATCCATGAGCATGGTGTGTTCTTCCATTTGTTTGTGTCCTCTTGTATTTCACTGAGCAGTGGTTTGTAGTTCTCCTTGAAGAGGTGCTTTACATCCCTTGTAAGTTGGATTCCTAGGTATTTTATTCTCTTTGAAGCAATTGTGAATGGAAGTTCATTCCTGATTTGGCTCTCTGTTTGTCTGTTACTGGTGTATAAGAATGCTTGTGATTTTTGCACATTAATTTTGTATCCTGAGACTCTGCTGAAGTTGCTTATCAGCTTAAGGAGATTTTGGGCTGAGACGATGGGGTTTTCTAAATATACAATCATGTCATCTGCAAACAGGGACAATTTGACTTCTTCTTCTCCTAACTGAATACCCTTGATTTCTTTCTCTTGCCTGATTGCCCTAGCCAGAACTTCCAACATTATGTTGAATAGGAGTGGTGAGAGAGGGCATCCCTGTCTTGTGCCGGTTTTCAAAGGGAATGCTTCTAGTTTTTGCCCATTCAGTATGATATTGGCTGTGGGTTTGTCATAAATAGCTCTTATTATTTTGAGATACGTTCCATGAATACCGAATTTATTGAGCGTTTTTAGCATGAAGGGCTGTTGAATTTTGTCAAAGGCCTTTTCTGTATCTATTGAGATAATCATGTAGTTTTTGTCTTTGGTTCTGTTTATATGCTGGATTAGGTTTATTGATTTGTGTATGTTGAACCAGCCTTGCATCCCAGGGATGAAGCCCACTTGATCATGGTGGATAAGCTTTTTGATGTGCTGCTGGATTCGGTTTGCCAATATTGTATTGAGGATTTTTGCATCGATGTTCATCAGGGATATTGGTCTAAAATACTCTTTTTTTGTTGTGTCTCTGCCAGGCTTTGGAATCAGGATGATGTTGGCCTCATAAAATGAATTAGGGAGGATTCCCTCTTTTTCTATTGATTGGAATAGTTTCAGAAGGAATGGTACCAGCTGCTCCTCATACCTATGGTAGAATTCAGCTGTGAATCTGTCTGGTCCTGGACTTTTTTTGGTTGGTAGGCTATTAATTATTGCCTCAATTTCAGAGCCTGCTATTGGTCTATTCAGGGTTTCAACTTCTTCCTGGTTTACTCTTGGACAAGTGTAAGTGTCCAGGAAATTATCCATTTCTTCTAGATTTTCTAGTTTATTTGTGCAGAGGTGTTTATAGTATTCTCTGATGGCAGTTTGTATTTCTGTGGGGTTGGTGGTGATATCCCCTTTATCATTTTTTATTGGGTCTATTTGATTCTTCTCTCTTTTCTTCTTTATTAGACTTGCTAGTGGTCTATCGATTTTGTTGATCTTTTCAAAAAACCAGCTGGACTCATTGATTTTTTGGAGGGTTTTTTGTATCTCTATCTCCTTCAGTTCGGCTCTGATCTTAGTTATTTCTTGTCTTCTGCTAGCTTTTGAATGTGTTTGCTCTTGCTTCTCTAGTTCCTTTAATTGTGATGTTAGAGTGTCAATTTTAGATCTTTCCAGCTTTCTCTTGTGGGCATTTAGTGCTATAAATTTCCCTCTACACACTGCTTTAAATGTGTCCAGAGATTCTGGTATGTTGTATCTTTGTTCTCATTGGTTTCAAAGAACATCTTTATTTCTGCCTTCATTTCGTTATGGACCCAGTAGTCATTCAGGAGCAGGTTGTTCAGTTTCCATGTAGTTGAGTGGTTTTGATTGAGTTTCTTAGTCCTGAGTTCTAGTTTGATTGCACTGTGGTCTGAAAGAGAGTTTGTCATAATTTCTGTTCTTTTACATTTGCTGAGGAGTGCTTTACTTCCAATTATGTGCCAATATTGGAATAAGTGTGATATGGTACTGAGAAGAATTTATATTCTGTTGCTCTGGGGTGGAGAGTTCTGTAGATGTCTATTAGGTCTGCTTGGTGCAGAGTTGAGTTCAATTCTTGGATATCCTTGTTAACTTTCTGTCTCATTGATCTGTCTAATGTTGACAGTGGGGTGTTGAAGTCTCCCTTTTTTATTTTATGGGAGTCTAAGTCTCTTTGTAAGTCTCTAAGGAGTTGCTTTATGAATCTGTGTGCTTCTGTATTGGGTGCATATATATTTAGGATAGTTTGCTCTTCCTGATGAATTGATCCCTTTACCATTATGTAATGGCCTTCTTTGTCTCTTTTGATCTTTGATGGTTTAAAGTCTGTTTTATCAGAGACTAGGATTGCAACCCCTGCTTTTTTTAATTCTCCATTTGCTTGGTAGATCTTCCTCCATCCCTTTATTTTGAGCCTATGTGTGTCTCTGCATGTGAGATGGGTCTCCTGAATACAGCAAACTGATGGGTCTTGACTCTTTATCCAATTTGCCAGTCTGTGTCTTTTAATTGGACCATTTAGTCCATTTACATTTAAGGTTAATATTGTTATGTGAGAACTTGATCCTGTCATTGTGATATTAGCTGGTTATTTTGTTTGTTAGTTGATGCAGTTTCTTCCTAGCATCAATGGTCTTTACATTTTGGCAGGTTTTTGCAATGGCTGGTACCAGTTGTTCCTTTCCATGTTTAGTGCTTCCTTCAGGGTCTCTTGTAGGGCAGGCCTGGTGGTGACAAAATCTCTAAGCATTTGCTTATCTGTAAAGTATTTTATTTCTCCTTCACTTATGAAACTTAGTTTGGCTGGATATGAAATTCTGGGTTTAAAATTCTTTTCTTTAAGAATGTTGAATATTGACCCACACTCTGTTCTGTCTTGGAGAGTTTCTGCCGAGAGATCTGCTGTTAGTCTGATGGGCTTCCCTTTGTGGGTTACCTGACCTTTTTCTCTGGCTGCCTTTTACTGTTTTTCCTTCATTTCAACTTTGGTGGATCTGACAATTATGTGTCTTGGAGTTGCTCTTCTCGAGGAATATCTTTGTGGCATTCTCTATATTTTCTGCATTTGAATGTTGGCCTGCCTTACTAGGTTGGGGAAGTTCTCCTGGATGATATCTTGAAGAGTGCTTTCCAACTTGGTTCCATTTTCCCCCTCACTTTCAGGCACCCCAATCAGACGTAGATTTGGTCTTTTCACATAATCCCATACTTCTTGAAAGCTTTGTTCATTTCTTTTTCCTCTTTTTTCTTTAGACTTCTCTTCTCGCTTCATTTCATTCATTTGATCCTCAATCGCTGATATTCTTTCTTCCAGTTGATCAAGTCGGTTACTGAAGCTTGTGCATTTGTCACGTATTTCTTGTGTGATGGTTTTTATCTCTGTCAGTTCGTTTATGGCCTTCTCTGCATTGATTATTCTAGTTATCCATTCTTCCATTCTTTTTTCAAGATTTTTAGTTTCTTTGTACTGGGTACATCATTCCTCCTTTAGCTCTGAGAAGTTTGATGGACTGAAGCCGTCTTTTCTCAACTCATCAAAGTCATTCTCCGTCCAACTTTGATCTGTTGCTGGCGATGAGCTGTGTTCCTTCAGAGGGAGAGATGCGCTCTTATTTTTTGAATTTCCAGCTTTTCTGCCCTGCTTTTTCCCCATCTTTGTGGTTTTATCTGCCTTTGGTCTTTGATGATGGTGATGTACTGATGGGGTTTTGGTGTGGGTGTTCTCTCTGTTTGTTAGTTTTCCTTCTAACAGTCAGGACCCTCAGCTGTTAGTCTGTTGGAGATTGCTTGAGGTCCACTCCAGACCCTGTTTGCCTAGGTATCAGCAGCGGAGTCTGCAGAAGATAGAATATTGCTGAACAGAGAGTGTTCCTGTCTGATTCTTGCTCTGGAAGCTTTGTCTCAGGGGTGTACCCCACCGTGTGAGGTGTGGGATGTCGGTCTACACCTAGTGGGGGATGTCTCCCAGTTAGGCTACTCAGGGGTCAGGGACCCACTTGAGCAGGCAGTCTGTCTGTTCTCAGATCTCAACAAAGCTGTCAGACAGGGTCATTTGCATCTGAAGAGGTTTCTGCTGCTTTTTGTTTAGCTATGCCCTGTCCCCAGAGGTGGAGTCTACAGAGACAGGCAGGCCTCCTTGAGCTGCTGTGGGCTCCATCCAGTTCAAGCTTCCCAGTGGCTTTGTTTACCTACTTAAACCTCAGCAATGGTGGGCACCCCTCCCCCAGCCTCGCTGCTGCCTTGCAGTTAGATCACAGACTGCTGTGCTAGCAATGAGGGAGGCTCTGTGGGCGTGGGACCCTCCTGGCTGGGTGTGGGATATAATCTCCTGATGTGCCATTTGCTAAGACCCTTGGTAAAGCGCAGTATTAGGGTGGGAGTTACCCGATTTTCCAGGTGTTGTGTTTCTCAGTTCCCCCAGCTAGGAAAAGGGATTCCCTTGCCCTTTGTGCTTCCCAAGGGAGGCAATGCCTCATCCTGCTTCAGCTCTCGCTGGTTGGGCTGCACCAGCTGACCAGCACTGATTGTCTGGCACTCCCCAGTGAGATGAACCTAGTACCTCAGTTGAAAATGCAGAAATCACCCATCTTCTGTGATACTCACACTGGGAGCTAGAGACTGGAGCTGTTCCTATTCAACCATCTTGCTCTGGGACCTTCACCACTGTTTTTTGAAGAGAAAAATGTAAGCTGTACTTCCTCATCTATTTTCCTATTAATAAATATGACTGGACATGTGAATTTATAGGATGCAAATTAGTAGTCTAGATAAAAGCTCACATGAAATACTGAAAATAAAACCAAAATAATAAAGTAGTATAATTATTACATTAATTTTGCAGTTCTTAATTTTTATTTTTCTTTAATTCCATTGTTGAAAAGACATCTCATGTTGTATCAGTTTGTTCTCATTTCTCTATAAATAACTGCCTGAGAATGGGTAACTTACAAAGGAAAGAGGTTTAATTGACTCACAATTTCACATGTCTTGGGAGGCCTCAGGTAACTTACAATCATGGAAGAAGGCACCTCTTCACAGGGTGGCAGGGGAGAGAATGAGTGCAAGTAGGGGAAATGCCAGATGCTTATAAAACCATCAGATCTCATGAAACTTACTCATTATTATGAGAAGAGGATGAGGAAAACTACCCCCAATGATTTAGTTACCTCCACCTGATCCCACCCTTGACAAGTAAAAATTATGGGGATTACCATTCAAGGTGAGATTTGGGTGGGCACACCGAGCCAAACCATGTAATTCTGCCCCTGACCCCTCCCAAATCTCATGTCTTCACATTTCAAAACACAATCATGCCTATCCAACAGTCCCCCAAATTCTTAACTCATTTAATCATTAACCCAAAAGTCTAAGTCCAAAGTCTCCCTTCCACCCATAAGCCTGCAAAATCAAAAACTAGTTAGTTACTTTCAAGATACAATGAGGGTACAGGCATTGGGTAAATACACCTGTTCAAAATGGGAGGAATTGGCCAAAATGAAGGGTCTATGGGCCCTATGCAAGTCTGAAATCCAATAGGGCAGTCATTAAACCTTAAAGTTCGTGTCTCACACCCAAGTCATACTGATGCAAGAGGTGGATTCCTATGATCTTAGGCTGCTCTGCTCTGTGGCTTTGCAGGGAACAGCTGGCCTCCTGACTGATTTCACAGTCTAGCATTGGTTATCTGTGGCTTTTCCAGTTGCATGGTGTAAGATGTCAGTGGATCTGCCATTCTGGAGCCTAGAAGACTGTGGGCCTCTTCTCAAAGCTCGACTAGGCAGTGTCCCAGTCTAGACTCTTTGTGGGGGCACCTACGCCACATCTACCTTCTGCACTACCCTAGCAGAAGTTCTCCATGAGGGTTCTGCCACTGCAGCAAACTTCTGCCCGGACATCCAGGCATTTCCATACATCCTCTGAAATGCAGCTGGAGGTTCCCAAACCTCAGTTCTTTTCATTTGTGCACCCACAGGGTCAATACCACATGGTAACCTCCAAGGCTTGGGGCTTGCACCCTCTGAAGTAATGGCCAGAGCTGTACCTGGGCCCTTTTAGCCATGGTTGAAGCTGAAGGTGCTGGTATACATGGCACCATGACCCGGGGTTTTACATATCAGGGGTGCCTGGGCCTGGACCACAAAACCATTATTCCCTCCTAGGCCTCCAGGCCTGTGAATGGAGGGTCTGCTGTGAAGGTCTCTGACATGACCTGGAAACATTTTCCCCATTGTCTTAGTAACTCTGCATATGTCTGCAGCTGGCTTAAATTTCTCCCCAGACAATGGGGAGAATTTTCTTTTCTATTGCATCATCAGGCTGTATATTTTCCAAACTTTTATGCCTCTTTCTCTTGAACACTTCATAGCTTAGAAATTTCTTCCACCAGATACCTTAAATTATATCTCTCAAGTTCAAAGTTTTACAGATCTCTAGGGCAAGTGCAAAGTGTCACCAGTCTCTTTGTTAAAGCATGATAAGAGTCACCTTTGCTCCAGTTCACAAGAATTTCCTCATCTCTATTTGAGACCACCTTCGCCTGGAATTTATTGTCCATATCACTATCAGCATTTTGGTCAAAACCATTCAACAAGTCTCTAGGAAGATCCAAACTTTCCTACGTCTATCTTCTCTGAATCCTCCAAACTGTTCCAACCTCGGCCTGTTACCCAGTTCCAAAGTCACTTCCTCACATCTGGGTATCTTTACAGCAGCATTTCACTACCTCAGTACAAATTTACTGTATTAGTCTGTTCTCAGGCTGCTGTAAATAACTGCCTGATACTGGGTAATTTTTAAAGGAAAGAGGTTTAATTGACTCACAGTTTCTTATGGCTGGGGAAACCTCAGGAAACTTACAATCATGACAGAATGAGAAGCAAACACATTCTTCTTCACATGGTGGTGGGAGAGAGAAGTGCAGAGCAAAGTGGGGAAAAGCCCCTTATAAAAATCATCAGATTTCATGAGAACTCACTCACTATCATGAAAACAGCTTGGGGAAACTGGGTCCATGATCTAATCACTTCTGATGATGTCCCTCTCCCAACACATGGGGATTACAATTCGGATTGCAATTCAAGATGAGATTTTGGGTGGAGATACAGTCAAACCATATCACATGGCATACTACAGGCAGGATTAATACATGCTATACATAAATTAATGCTGTTAAAGACATCCCAGAAAATTATAATTTAAGATGAGATTGGCACTGTCCTATTATTTTGATTTTTAAATTCTACAATCACAGAAAATATTTATTTAAACATCTGATATTAAGATAGAGTGGGTTATCCTCAGTAACACAATTTTGTGTCACTGATTCCCCCTTCCTAAATGGATTTTTGAATTGCTCTTGATGATTGAGCTGTCTTTTTTTTCATCTTTAACCCTTTTGGGGCCTTTGCTGGTAAATCCTGCCCAATTCAGTTCCTCCTTTTCAGAATTCATATAATATTATATGTCATAATTACATTTTTAGTACCTCACAGGTTAAACTGTTGTTAGTTATTTCCTGTGTGTTTGTAATATTTCTCCAGTTATCCAAGTGTATGAACCATGTTTTCCCCTAATAACTGGTATGGATACAGATACTATATAAGTGCAGAATAAGTCCCAGTTACTACATTCATATATTGTGTAAAAGAGTACTTACCACATTCTATACACTTTTGTAAATCTTGAAGGCCAAAGATAACACATTCATCAGTGCTCAGCATAGACAAGGTGCTTAGTAAATGTTATTTAAATAAATGAATGACTACATGTATGTTTTAAGAACCCAAATTGAGGGAATCTAAGTAATTACAAAATACAAACAAACTAGCCCTGGTGGAACTACATGATAGGTAGAGGCAGAGAATTCTTTATTGTAACTGAAGTTGGGTGCATAACTTTGGATGTGGTCATGCTAGTGTCTGTTCTGGCTCTTAATCTCTTTTGGGTAATGGCAATTAATTAAAGGAGAAATTGGGCTCCATTGTTCATCATCATTTGTAGAATCCCTAAAACCTTGTTCTCAGGACAAAGGGCAAACTCTTTAGTGTAGAATGGGAGACCATTAAATTTGGCTTCAAAACATCCCTCTAATATCACTCACTATTTTATCCATACATGACTTCTTTTCTACAGTTGGAAGTCTATTCATTCTTCTAAAATAATCCTGGTTTTTATTATCCTTGTCCTATTGCCTGTGCTATTTTTTTTTTTCACCTGGAATGCCATCATCTTTCTCTGTGTAATTAAATACTTCCAGTTTTTATAGGTCTATCTAATCCTCAGTTCTCTGTAAAGTCTCCACTATCTCAAATTTTAGTAACAGTGTATTTAAGCAGGACTCTAGCCAAAACCAAGCTCATAAAACCTTACACAATCTTAAAACATGCAGTGAACCTATTTTCTACATAATAAAAAGGTATACGAATGGCTTGCTCAAATAATCATTGTGACATCTAAATTAGATAATATATGTGTTACAGGTAGAATTTGAAAATGGCCCCGAAAATCCCTACCTCTGATGTACACACAACTTTTCCCAGTTATTTTATGAAACACAAACCTAGGTTGCTGTGAAGTTTTGTATATATAATTGAGGTTACTAATTATTTGACCTTAAACTACACAGATTACGTCAGTGGGCCAAACCTAACCACATAAGCTTTTCAAAAGCAAAGATTTTTCTCCAGCTGGTGGCAAGAGAGGTTGTCAGAAATTTGAAGCACAAGAAGAATTCAAGGCAGCATTACTGGCTTGAAGATGGAGAGGACCTGGTGGCAAGGAATGCTAGTGGCCCACAGCACCTGAAAGAGGTCCTGGCTGACAGTCAGCAAGGAAACAATGACCTCAGTCTTACAAGTGCAAAAAACCACATTTGACAAACAAGAAGAATGAGTTTTGAAGTGAAATTTTCCCCAAAACCTCCAGACAAGAACTCAGCCCAGCCAACTACTTGGTTTTAGTCTTATGATATCCTCAAGAGAGAACCCAGCCATACCTATGAAATTTTAACCTATAGAAGTTTGAACTAATTTATGTGTATCATTTTAAGACACCAGGATTATGGTAATTTGTTGCACAGCAATATAAAATAAATATATTATGTAAAATTCTACTTCTGTTGACTCATAGCTCCCAGGATGTGAAGCTCCAGTTCATTGCCCTGGAATCTCATGTCAATACATGTCCATGCCACTTGATTAGTATTTAACAGATTCTACTGTTATTTATTGTTAATATTTTCATACATAACTTTAGACTTCTAAACAGGTTAATAACTGTAATAGCTAATATTTTATTCACTTATTTGCCAGTTATTGTATAAAGTACAATATATATGTTAACTCATTAAATCTATATCCTATATCTCTATATGTACTACATATAAGGACATTGAGAAAAAGGGAGGTTAAACAAATTGTCTAAGGTTACACAGATTATAAATGATGGACCTGGGAATTGAACTCAGGTAATCTAGTTCTATTGTCTATGTTCTTAACCATCACATTCTAAGGGCCAACACCAACAACTACACCATTTTACAGCCTCAATGTTGCTTCCAACTGCCATTTGCATAGCCAAAATATATTTGGAATGATTATAGACCACGTTAATGAATTTATTATTTTGTGTTTTTCAATAAATGTAATTTGTTAAATATCTAACAGTTATCAAGAATCCTTGACCAACTCTCCACTTATGGTACTTAAAGAGCTTTTTAATACTCATCATACAATGAATATATTAGGTTGGTGCAAAAGTAATTGCAGTTTTTTGCCATTACTTTTAATTACCACTGTTACTTTGCACCAACCTAATACTTTCAAAATATATATTCATGGAAATAAAAGTCTTTTTTCTCTTTAAAATAACCCTTCTAAAATATGTATAACTATTCCAAGAGAATAAATTATGTATATTGTACAAAGGAAATAACAATATGTTTTCTAATTTTGTGTGGAAAATTATTTTTGTACAAAATTTATCCTCACCTCATCTGTAATGTTTCAATGAGATAATAGAGTCACATAGTTTCTAGTAAGCGAAAGAGATCAAAGGTTGTGAAGGGATGTCATTCTCGTATATACTTTGCATGGTATGAGAAAATCATGATTGAATGTTCCAATGGGGTAGCCATAAAATGATTCACATCCTTGTAGCATAAGTTCAGTCACACTTTGAGAACTTGGCTATGAGATCTTAGCCTCTGCCTTTTTGTAGGACTGAGTACAGTGGCTTTGGATCCTGGATTGTCACATATTTTAAAGAATATCACGTTGTTGGCACTGTCTTGGAAAACCAAAAACTAGACAGGAGAAAACCTATGATTGGTCTTCTCTTAGTTCTTGAAAGTTGTGTATCTTTGCAGTTAAAGATTTCAAAGTATACTGAAGAAAAGAGCCAGCTCCACATTTTGACAAGGTTCTAAAACATTGACCAAAGATTTCTCATTCATGGTTTTGTAAAACAACTAAAGAAAAGAAAATTGATTTTTTATGTGCATGAACATTTTTGATTTAGAAAATAAAATAACTATATATATATATAAGAAGACCAACAACACTTTTTATTGAAATTAGTAATGATCGATATCACTAATCACATACTTGTATTCTAAGTGTTAGCCCTATGAAAATTATTTTATATGAGCAATAACATATTGTGACTCTTTTTAATTTTGTTTCCAAATTACTTGCTTATTCTTATCTTAGAATATTTGATGGCTGCTTAAACAATAATTGATTAGTCACTGGTGTTCTCTTTTAATTCAAGAATCTGACAGTAGCCTTGGAAAATGTGGGTGGGTTAACTACTGACAGATGATAGCAATTAAGAGTGATTCTATTCTAGTTAACTATTTGACCCACCGAATGATGAGAAAACCAGTGAGAAAATCAACTGTGCATTTCAGCATTGGCTTGAAACAAAATCCTATTAGAATACTAAAATGCCTTAACTTTTAATGATTATGACAGAAATTAATCTAATTGACAAATAATATTAAAAGAGTAATAGAAAATGTTATGCATTTTTGTTAATATTAATTTAGGATATAAATTATATAAAATATATTTAATTTCTAAAAATAACAAGTAAATTTAACTGGATTTCAATTAATAGCTTAAGTGTTAATTGGTGTAAATTTAATATTCATCTAACTAGAGCTAGAGTTTTAAAATAGAACAGCAGCTGAATTTTTTGTTCTTATGAAAATAGACTAGATCAATTTAGAAGTGAAGAGTATTATAAATATACAAATACTTTAAATCAATTATCTAAAACAAAGTGAGAATGTTCCATTAATTTATCTGCATAGATTTAGAGTCAAAAGAAATATAAACAAAGTGAAAATTACTGGCATCTCATTACCCAAAATAAATTGCTATTAATATTTTGCATATATTTGTCAACAGTTTTCTATATCACCACATATATTCACATACTTATATCTTAGACACAGGAAAAATGCTATTTTTTTAACCTTTTTTCACAATGTTATATGGGGAATTATTTTTATTATAAATCTCTTTCCACATCTGAAAGCTATCTATGGTAAAATGTTGGGGTTCCTGTACATATTGGTATACATAATCAAAACAATGTATTAATTTGCTATTATAAAAGTAATAAACACCTGAAGATAAAAAATCAAATAATTATAAAAGTAGTAAAATGTAAATGTACCTATCTTGGTCACTAGCAATCACATTCAACAGAAATAACTGTTATTAACAGCTTTATTACAGGCTTTCAGGTATTTTCTGTAAATATAAAGATCATGAACATTTGAAATATGTATTTTGCACATTGTGTTATGCTATATACACCAGTCAGTAACATTTTAACCAAAAAATGAATAGTTATTATCTATATCGGAATATCTATATATACCTATATCAGAATACAATCTGTTATTTTTGTAATAACTCTAAACTTTTCAGAATTATGAATGTATCGTTATCCATTTCTCTAATATACCCTTATTAGGAATTTAGGTTATTTCAGATTTTTTTTCATATTATAGGCAATTACGCACTGGACATCCTTGTATCTACACCTTTGCATACTTGTTCAATTATGTCTAATTTCCATAAATGGAACAAGTAATTCGAAGGAAATGCATTTTTTCACTTTTGATTAATATTTCCAGATTGCCCTTTGGAATAACCATGTAAGAAAGAAGGGTTTTCTCATAAACTCACTAAAAACTGTTTCATTTTAAGTTTTGCCAACTTTCTAAAAGACAACATTATCTTGTTGCCATTTCAAAGTTTTTCTTTTGTAACTAGGAAGATACAGCAGTGACCTTGAAAAAGACAAAGTTGGTATGAAGAAATGAATTTGTGCATTTGTATATCTGCGGGTCTTCCAAGTCTTACTCTGTATATTTGGAAATAGTCTAGGCAAAAATATATCACTTACTTTTCTTGTTCTGTTGATTGTACAAATTCCCTGAACAAATATGTTTTAATAGACAGCATATGCTAGTATTTAGAGAAAGACTAGTAAACCTGAGAGACGTGACATTCCCTCTCCAACTTGCATGGAATTTTTAGCTTAGCTCTATGGTTCAAAACTTGTGCTCATGAAAAAAATTACTTGAGGGGATTGTTTAAAATAGGATTTTGTGTAATTATCCCCAGCACATCTAATTCACTCATACTGGTTTGTGAAGCAGAAATCTGTAATTTAGTATGCAACTTAGATGACTGTGATATACATAGACTGAAAACCTGTATCGTATAATTCAATAAGGAATGTCAGTCTTGAGGAAATGCATTATTTTTCCTAAGACTAAGGACATGACCTATTACATCTGCCACAGGAATACTAGCTGTATTTCTATTCTGTTCAACATCTAATACTAAACAAAATTATCAATAAATGGCATAAAAGAGCTCATAATAAATTTGCTCATATTCTATAGGAATACAGTTTCTATTAACATCATGACCTTGACACAAAATCTTATCCCATCTCCTGAATATTCCTTAATAAAGTCCTCATATTTTGATTTGAAAAACCTAAACAGGAATATATTATTTATACATCATCTGAAGAATCTCCACTACATGGAATATATTATAGCTAATATGAAATACTTGGAGATTCTGAAGAACTTTCTGGTCCAAATCAGTCATGTGTTTCCCCTGGCCATAGTGATTTGCAGGTGCAATCAAGACCACAGTTACAAACTAGAATTTCTTTGACTAGATCTCAGCTTTCTCATAGGGATCTATCTCTGATAACTACTTCCCAGAGTCCCCAAATCACACTTCCCTTGTTCTCTTGAACATACTCTCATCAGTTCCCACATGATATCTAACATATTCCACTTTTCTCCCTCCATATTGGGATATTTCCTCTTAAAGCTCATAATCTTGAAAAGGATTATGACATCCTGTTGTTGCCAGTGCCAGTGATGCTGAGTCTGCTAATTCTATACGTGCCTAGCATAGTTTTTTTTAATGTTTCATATCATAATTCCTCTCTTTGGGATTCAGGCATCAACAATTAGTGTAACTGTAAACATGTTCTATTAAAAATTGTCTGTCCATTCTGATTGTTGAAATTAGTACTTGGAGTTCCTTCCTTCCTTAGTGTTCCTTCTCACTGTACTACAGGGAGATACTCTGATTATATATGCAAATTAGTGTCATTGTATTACTATCCAGAATATCTGTATGTTTACTGATATATATATATATTCCAACTGACAGATTTTCACGAGCTATGACCCTGCCGCATGCATCTTACTTCATCTCTTACCATTACCCCAGAAAAACCATCTGTTCTAGCCAGAGTCAACTAACATTTTCCCAAGTTTAAGAATGTAATTAACTCTCTCAAATGTCCAAACATTTGGACTTCTTTTTCCTTTTTCTAGACCACGGGTTTTCTATTTCCGTCATCCAAATTACTACTCAACTTTCTTGACTAAACTAAAATACCATCTTCTCTATGAAGTGTTTTTGGTTTCTCCTCTGCCTGGGGCTTCCAAGACTAGTGCAGGTATGTCCTAAAATCTGACCCACATTTCTTTTGCTACACAGGCACTGAACCTGATGAGTGGTGGGATATGATATCAGAGAAGTTTTTTTTTCTCTTTTGCATAAGTGAGCTATCTACTTTAAAGCTAATTACAAAAGGGAGTGCTTTCTCACTGAAAGTTGATGTCCTCATAGGATAGTGACAGGCCTGTATAACTCCATTTCTTTTTTAACCACCTCTGCCAGACATCATGAAGAAATGAGAAAAACATGGATTTATACTGTGTGGGATCTTTTCCAAAGAATACTCTTATAAATATCATTTCTTAAGAAATTAAAGGAATTAAAATCACATGGACTAGGTTTAATGTATACAGCGAGAATGTTTTGGTGTACAATAAATCTGAGATAGCTTGATGGGACAGCAAGAGATAGCCTCAAGGATATTCAGTAATACGAATTAACTCCTTGTGCTGTCTAAACAATCATTAAACTCCTACTACTGCTGATTGCATATTGGGTGAACCAACTCTGAAAGATAATCCTCTGACTAGCTGATGGAATAGTTTGCACAAGAATGAACTAGTTAGAAGTAGGTTTGCTTCTGCTGAGCCACAGTGAAATGATTGGCTTTTTCCTGTGGGTGGACCTTCTGAGGGTACTCATGTGATGCTTTAAGACGTATCTCTATCTCCAAGACTATTTCCTATGAGAACAGTCCAGGCTCCTAAAATGTAGCATTCAGCAGCCAAGTCATGAATGAAGATGAACAGTTAACACCATATTAATCACCAATTATACTCATCCTGAGAGGAAAATCTCAGATTTTTGGGGATGTGTGACATTGAAAAGGAGACTTGGGAGATGGAATGATGGGCCAATTTAATATTTCTATATAATTTTTATAATACAAACAGTGGAGGATTGTTTCCTCTTTTAAAATAATCCCTTGAGTGTTCAATTTCACTGAATGATGTAGGTTGTTAAAGAGTTTCTCAAGCTAATCTGCAAGTCTTTCTGCAACCCGGGTTAATTTTTCCATCTTTTTCTACTGAACTTTAAGATTCTTGAGGATAATGACCATGACTTTAAATTTTTTCCCCCAGTTCTCTGGTTACCACTTGATACGTCATAGATTCTCAGAAAATGTTCTTAAATAAAGTGGCAAATAAGAACAATAAACTGTACTCATGGCACCGAGGAAGAAATCTACAGAATACTTTCTCATTTCTTTAGCTGGCTTTTGCCATTGCCTGATATGCAAAGTATATACCCAGGGCATAAGATGTTAATTAGCTTGAAATACTTAAAATATTGCTTGCTTGTTAGGAAAAAAGTAAAAGACAAAAGAAAATAGACTATGCTACCTATAGTACTTTATACTGCTGCACACCACTATAAATATAGGAAGCAAAAGCAACATATTCTCTTACAGTCTCCATGAGTTAGGAATTTAGACACATCTTAATTGGAAACAACTCTTTCTCTCAGAACTCTCAAGGCTGTAATCAATGTTTTAGCTAGCTGGGGATATAATTTTCATCTGAGGCCCTATGTCCTCTTTCAGGTTCACTTAGTTCCTTGTGGTTGTATGACTGAGGTCCTTGTTTTATTGCTAGCCCTTGGCTGGAGACTTCACTCAGCAACTAGAGGCCACTTCTCTGTGTAGGTTGTTTGCAATATGACTGTTTGCTTTTCTCTTCTCAGAGTAACTGGACAAACGAATAAAAACAAAAGCAATCCATCTGCTTAATAGGCTTATCTGATTAGGTCAGAATCACGAAGGTTAATATCCAAAACCCCTTTTTATTGATCGCAAATCAACTGATTTGGTACATTGATTACATCTGCAAATATATAATCCTGATAGTGATACCACAGTATTTTCACAGGTTCTGTCCACATTTCATGAGAGGGGATTATAAAAGGGTGAGGGTGATTGGTGGCCATTTTAAAATTCTACCCACCATACTGTTTTTCTATTGTACATTGATCACATCACTTTTTTAAAAATCTACAGCAATATTTTCCCCACCAAGTTATCCCAGTATTCTCATCCAGGTGACAAAGTGAAAACTGGCCTATCAAAAATAAAATCAAAATTGAAAATAGGAGACAAAATATTGACTTTTTACAAATCACTTTTTTTCTCAGATATTCAGTCTCCCTTCCTATAATCACTGATGTTGTTTATTGTATGTTTCTTTCTGAAAATTGATGGAGAAAATCCAAGCAAAATTTGTTGCTAACCTGAAAAATTATTTCCTAACTCTTGTGTGTAATACACTCACTATTTTTTAAAACTATAATTGAACAAATAAACATTTCAGATTTGGCATATGAGAGAAAAGTCAAGATATATTTTAAATACACTCATGCATCATTTAATGATATGGCTATATTTTGAGAAATGCATCATTAGGCAATTTTGTCATTATGCAAACATTATACGAGTTGACTTATACAAACCTACATGGTGTAGCCTAATACACACCTATGCTATTTGGTGCAGCCCATTGCTGCTAGGCTACAAACCTGTGCAACATATTATGTATTGAATACTAGAGGAAATTGTAACACAATGGTAAGCATTTGTGTATCTAAACATATTTAAACATAAAAAGGGCCCAGTGAAACTATGATGTTATAATCTTGAGACCACCATTGTATATGTGGTCCCTTATTGACTGAAACATCATTATGTGGTACATGACTTTGCATGTATGTATTTCACAAACTCATCTAAGAACATAAATCTGTCTTGCTTTAATGAATTTGGAAAGAAAAGCTTTATTTTCTAATTAGCAAATGATAAAACCAGTAGAGTAATATCCCTTTGGGACCTATTATTGAAGCATTAACAGACCTTTAAACAGATACTTTCTCTAAGTTATGCCACAGTTCTTACAGAGGTCTATTTTCTTGTCCTTTTTTTATTTTTATTTTTTTTTTTACTACATAACACTTCAAGCACCATTGTCATTAAATAATTTGTCAAGTCACATCACTTTTAAAATATGAAGAAGATATTTTTAGTCTTTAGTTTTAGTTTTGAGTTATTTACTCACTTGTTCACTTAATAAATATTCATGGAATGTATACTACTTGTTAGACTTTGGTAAACACTGGGTTTACTACTGAAAATGGAAAAAATGATATTATATCTTCCTTCATAGAGTTTACAGTTGGGTGAGTGAGTTGGGTACCAGACATTAAACAGATAAATATTTGCATCACAGATTATTTATTTAGAATTAGATGGAGATTTGTGAATGATATGTACAGAATAATATGATAGTATATCAAGGAAATTTTATGTAGACATAGAGGATAAAGGAAACCCTCAACAAGTGAAATTTAAGCTGAAAACTGAAGAATGAACATAAATTATAGAGGTAGGAGTGTCAGTCGGGTGAGCAGTGCGCAGAAATTGTTATAAAGCTTCTGAGGTTTGAAAGAACTTGAAATAGTAAAAAAAAGAAAAGAAGGCCAGGAGCAATGGCTCACGCCTATAATCCCAGCACTTTGGGAGGCCAAGATGGACAGATCACGAGGTCAGGAGATCGAGACCATCCTCGCTAACACGGTGAAACCCTGTCTCTACTAAAAATACAAAAAATTAGCCGGGTGTGGTGGTGGGTGCCTGTAGTCCCAGCTACTCAGGAGGCTGAGGCCGGAGAATGGTGTGAACCTGGGAGGCGGAGCTTGCAGTGAGCCAAGATTGAGCCACTGCACTCCAGCCTGGGCGACAGCGGGAGACTCAATCTTAAAAAAAAAGAAGAAGAAGAAGAAAGAACAGAAAACAGAAAAAATCAGGGAACTCAGACTTTTAAGAACAAGGAGAAAGGTGATTCAAAATGAGTAGCAGATGCCAGGCATTACATGACTACAGTGTCACGTGAAAGATCCCAGTGTTTGTGCTCATTAAAATAAGAAACAATTAAATGTTTCAATGGTCAGTGTATTAAGAGTCTGAATTTCTTAGAGCTTGAAAGAATCTTATTTACCAATGTTTTTTGGGGATTACAGTCTAAAAGAAGCAAGACGGAAGGAAAAGCATAAGTAAGGAATGAAAAAAGATAAAGCCAGTTTAAAGTGTCCATTAAGTGAGTTGGCTCCGGTTATATAATAAAACACTTCTAGTTCCCTGGTCACTTAGGACTTTCCCAAGAAGCTATATGGGATCATTGAGTCCGTAGTACTCTCTGGAATAAGAGTAGGAATCAATTTATCTACTGGATCTAAGTGATTTCCTGTCTCTCATTTGTTAACATTTGTTCCACATGTCAGTGACTCTCATCTTCCTGGTCCCTCCAAGAAGCCTCTGAGAAATACAAAGCTTTCATGGATCTGGCAGGAAAACTAGGAGCTAAAACTGCTGTGGCTCTCAACAAGAGCAACAAGGGAGGCAATGCAGAATACTGGTCCTCACCTCAAGGGGAAGCTAAAACAAAAAGTGGTGTTAGGAAATGAGCAATGATGGCATTTTGAGCCCAGAACACTGTGACTACTCAAGTGGGGAACTTGAGGTTGCCAATGCTAAGGGGTAAGTGGAACAAAAAAACTGAATCAGATGGTTCATAATCTGTACTCTACTCAGAGTATGACATAATCTGGTTTTCACGTGGAAGATCACATTCTGGATGCTGAGTGGAGAGAGGATCAACAGGGGCCAAGAGAAGGTGGGAAGAAGGCCATTACAGCAGTCCAGGTGAGAAAATAAGATAGTGTGGTAGGGAACACAGTGTGGAGTTGCAATATGTAAACTCTCAGGAAGCAATTTAAATATGTTTATGTTTCTGCATGGTCAGGACTTTCTGAACAAAGAAAACTGGAACCTGAGTTAAAAGATAATTTATAGAAGTTAAAGAATGATTGAATAGCAAAATTGAGATAGTAAGAAACCTACAGAGACATTTAGACATAGGTATCCCTAGAACTATGTGTTTACATTTCAAAAGGCAATGAAACTCAGAGCAAACATTCCCATTCCAAAGCATGGTGAGATTTTAGAAAGCAGTTTCTCTCCTTTTACTGGGAGGGAAGTGGCAGTTCCTATATAAGTTTCCAGAGTCATAATATCATGGTTCCTCCCCTGTCATGTAAAAATCCCTTTTTGGCACGTGAAGGTTGGTATCTGGCTCTCATGGCACTACAGTGAAAGGGGAGAAGGGAGTGTAGGAGACCAATGTGGTTACTGCTATACATAATAGTAAGTCTGCCTCCCACCTAGAAATCTAGTGGTTGCTTTTAGAACAAGATAAATACAGTACATATGCTTATCATAGATTAACTATTATTTAGTGAACAACAAGAATGGGATTGGGTAATGACTCTGAGATGGGAGTTTATTCATTTCTTGAAAATATGTATGAAATACAACTATTGCAAGACACTCTAATAGGTACTAGAGATACAACTATCAACATAATAGACAATATCTCTACTCCAATAGAGATTATAGTCCAGCTACTTGGGTGACATCATTGCCAGAAATTTACTTTACTCACTGATCCAGCAGTCAATAGAGCAGTGGGTTACATGGATGGGAAAATATGGCTGATGGATGTTCAAATTCAGTATCAGAACCGTTTCCACTTCCAGCTATCTTTCCTTTGAAGAATTGAGGCTTTCTTATAGTTATCCACTAAAACAATGAGGCTTCCCTCACCCCTAAAGAGGTATGGATATCAAGCAGTACAAGAAATTTTAATTGAGAAAACAGACACAGATTGACTTCAGCTAAGAGATGGCTTCATAACTTCTTTGAGGCTTGAGGCTTGTCCTAGGTACCTCAAATTTGTTCCAATTAACACAAAGTCCCTGAATGAACAATGCAGTCAGTTCACTATCTTTATGAATAAAATGCAACATGGCAATGTAAAACAAAATTTATAGTTATGTAAGACAATATAAGCCTTTTTGCAACCCTACTGAAACTCCTCCATTAAATACTTTTTAAAAGCACTTCGATGGGAATTCAGCCACACTCATACATCTTCAGAAACTGTAATGAAAACCTATTGTAATGCCATTGTCAAGATGTCAGAAATGACTCCTGGGTTTTGCATAATAACTACCAACACTTATTAATATGGGGAGTACTAAAGAATATCCATTTTGGTGACGAGAAGTACCCAAATTTAGATTTTGATAAATAGGACATCCTTATTTATTGACTTATTTGCCTTGGTGCTAGAATTTAAGGAAGTCATCAATCTCACTCCTTTTACAAAAGGAGGCATCCAGGGCAATCTTAAACACATATTAATGTACATAAGTTTTATTACTCTTCCCCATGCAAGAGACATGATTATTATGTAAGCCCATCCAGTCTTTTACATGGCAGATGTGTCTCTTCAGTGTGCTTCATGAGAACCCTCTGTTAGGTTCATTGCTTGGTACTTAATTTCCACGTCTTTACTTGTCCCTCTGTGGTACTGTTGCCTTCTTTAGTACAAGGAACGGTGGTGCAGTGCAGACCACTCTTCCTTATACTGACAGCCTTTGTTTCCCACAAGACCTCTAACCCCAAGGCAGTCCCTGATGATGCATGAAATGAGGCTGACTAGGGTATCTCTGAGTTTGAAAAGCAAAAAAGATGAGGGAAGTCGGTGGAAGCCCTCAAAAAGCTTTTCTAATTCGCATTCTTAAAACTTTAGCCTTATTCCCCCATGTGAATGGTTATTTATTATTATCAAGGTAGTTTAATTTGGTAATTCTTATGAAAATTCAAGTTAGAATCACTATTTGCTGTTTATATTCTGTAATTTAAACCAACAGCCCTCCTAGATCACATGTAAGCCTTCTCCTCTAATATTTATTTTCTTACAGTCAAATTTCTTTTTTCCTACACTTCTCTTTTACAAAAAATATTTTCTGGGAAATCATTAAATGCGAGGCCTTTTGTTTCCCACACTTACTAATGATTCCTAATCACTCAGTACATTTACTTATTTACTCTTTCCAAACATCTCTTCCTTGTTCTCTGTAATATATCTTGTTTCTTCTTTTATTTCTTTGATCACTTCAATTTCTCCTTCACCAAGTATGTTTTTCTCCTTCTATATACTATGGTGAAAAAAAAAGTTTGTTTCAAGCTTTCCTGTCACTCTCCTTTTAATTTCCCTGGCAAAATAATAATCTTATTACCAATCTATATCTGCAGCTTCTCCATCACCAAATGTGGAAGGATTTATTTAATCATGTCACTTTCTTGGCTTTCTTGTAGTCCAAACAATATTGTTTTTCTATTTCATGTTTCTTTTCTGTTAGGATATTAGGTCTATCTTTTCCACTATTTTTCATAGTATATGCTTTTTAAATTTGCACATCTAGATCTTCAACTTTTGTGGCATAAAATGTTTCAGGAGTCAATAAGAATTTTAGGAATATAGAACTAGAACTTAAAGGACAGACCAGAATTGAAAAGGCAGATTCACAAAACTCCTATATCGTAGCATCCCAATTTCAGGGATGTGAAAACCAAGATATATAGAAGTCAGTTATCTTGTTCAAGGTCACACAATGATCGAGACAGTAAACCCAAGAATGCCTGATCTTAGAATCTAAATCTTAATCATTATGACCATTAAGCTATGCTGACAAAGAGTTAAGTATCATCTGAATGACTGAAGACACTGTTATTGCTTTTATCTGTTCTTAACATTAAAAACATTTAAAAAACGTCTACAATCCTTGTCACCATTATGTGTCTCCTATACTATTGCAGTAAGCTCCTAAAAGGTCTTTCTGCACTCTACGGTCTGTTCTCAATGCCGTAGCCTGAGTGAACCTTTGAAAATTTAAGTCAGGTAGGTCATGTAACTACTGTGTTCAAATCCATGCATTTCCTACAGGTAACGGTCAAATTTTTTACAATGGCCTATTGGACCCTACATGATGTGAATTTTCATAATTTCTCTGGATTCTTTTCCCACTACTCTCCATTAGCTTGTTCACTCCAGCTATACTGGCTTCCTTGCTAATGCTCCAAGGAGCTAAATGCCTCCCCCATCACCTTGCATTGTGGCATAAATACCTGCATTTCTAATTGTCTCAACTCCTCCATATATTTTCTAAAGCAAAGCATTTTCTCAAGAAAATCATTTTCTTATTTTGCCAATAAAGCCTTCTCTCATTTTATTAGGCTAGTGCAAAATTAATTGTGGTTCTTGTCATTGAAAGTAATGGCAAAAACCACAATTGCGTTTTCACCAACCTAATCAATTGTACACATTCCTTACCCTACAGCAGTTCTTGCATAGAATTTACCATCTCTTTATATAATATACAAGTTACATATATATGTTTCTTTACATACTATATATACATACTATACAATTATATGTATTATACACATAATATAATTTATATTATTTGTTAGTTTTATAGTTTATTCTTTGTTATTCCTTCCTAAAATATCAACTCTATAAAAGCTACTACTACATTTTCAACACATGTTTGTTGTTGAATAAATTATAAGTCAAGGAAATCCTTGAGAAGCAATATGAAACATGAGTAGGAAGGCTTAAGAGTTATAAAAATATTTTAGTAGAGGATGAATATATCACTGTTCTCTGATACACAGACAAAGTCACTGACTTCTATGGGACTAAGTCTTCTCTGAAAAATAAGAGGAATTAATTTAAGTATCTCCAAATGGAATTTTAGCTCCCAAATATGAAAAATGGATGAAAGGGTAGAGTAAATGTCTATTTTTTTTATTAAGCCCATAATATTAGAGGGGACCTCCTGGAATTGAAAGTAGTGGTTTTGTAATTCTATAGAGTAACCATTTATTTTTCACAGTAGGTAGTAAACATATGGAACTTACATTCGCTGACTCAAAATTCCAACAGATTGAGAGTTTTAAATAATCATTTCTGCTTTTGATCTTTCAAATCACCATTCTAAACGGCAACTTTTCTGCCCCACATTCTGTTAGTGATATTATTAGAAAAGCTAAATCCTGATCTAACCCAGTGAGGCAGTTTCTTATATACTATTTCATATTTGTGGCCTGGGAAGCAAAATGTCCATTTACACATGTGGATTTGAATCTTCAAAAAACCAGAAGTAGGTGAGATTATTCTAATGCTTTAACTTAATGGTTCATCTTATAATGATTTTACTTTCATTAGTCTATTTTCTGAATTGAGTTTAAGGACTGTTGATTTAGGAATTCATTGTCATTTGTGACAGGGCAAATGGCTTTATACTATGATTTCTGCCTCAAGTCAATTTATTAGCTGTGACATAATTCTAGGAACTAAAGACTGCAAAAACATTAGGATACAGTAAAAGATGAGTTGTTATAAAATTCTAGCTATAACATTAATTTATATTCTTGACAGTGTCAATTTATACTCTAAAATGCTAAACGTTACCTTTATTGTACAAATCTGAAAAAGTGAGAATTGTATTGACAAAACGGATGTTATCATTTGGGAAAATTATAAAGCTAACCTGTTCTAAGCTCTACTACATATTGCTATTTGACCTTAACCATACAGACTAGTCTGTGTATCCCTGATTATATGTGAAAACAAACACACTTGATTAATACAGAGAAACCGAAGTATAACAAAGGACTCCAGAGAAACTGAAGTATAACAAAGGACTCATATGAATATATGCTACTTTCTAAGATCCTTGGAAGAAAAATAACAAAGTGATTACAGGAAATTTTCTTTAGTAGAAGTCAAATTCGAAAACACTTTAGAAGGCTGTTCATAGGTCTGTGTTATACAATATATGCTAAAAAAGAGATTTGTCAATAAATACTAATAATGCATATAATTACCTTGGAAATATTTAAGCTTCCCAACTTTACAAGAAAAATCTTGAATGTTTGTTCAAACAGTTTTATAATGATGTGACCAATAAACAAAATTTAATGTCTAATTATTACAGTTTGATGTTAACATTTTCACAGAGAAATAAAAAAATTATAAAACACTTAACACGTATAGAATTTCATTAAGACTAGTTATGAATCCTTTGCTATAATGCAAGCTGAGATATCTTAGACTAGATAGTTTTAGAAAAAGCATACTAAAGATTGCTGGTATTTGGTTTGAAACACTAGTGAAGTTATTAGTAGTGATCTCTGGTGATGACCACTCATCTAAACATAAAAGTCCAGCAAACATTGAATCTAGAGCAGGGATCTAATAACGTTTTCTTAAAAGGTAAGATACATATTTCAGGCTTTGTAGACCATAAGGTCTCTGTCAAAAATTTTTAACTCTGCCCTTGCAGTGCCAAAGCAGATATATTTAAACAAATGGGTATGAATATATGCCAATAAAATTTTACTTAGAACTATATACAACTGGTCTGTGGGCTATAGTTTGCAAAACCTTGGTCTAAAGGTTTAGAAGCATAAAGAAAAAAGAGATTTAGCTGAAGGTTCATCATATCTTTAAAAAAATTGGGTTGGACCAGGTAATATTTCTATTAAATTTCTAAATTCTTAAAGTCCTTAACTCTGTTCTTAAGTTCTGCCAATTCAAAAGAACTATTTAACATCTTAGTTACAAGGTTGTTTTAAACATCATATTTTATACTATATTGATTCTTTAAAACATGTGTTCTCATTTATTCTTTAAAATGGAGTCATAATTCTTCCTCCTAATTGAATTGACATGAGAAATTTAGCATATATTAAAAAGGTATTGAAGTGTTAAGGGAGAGTTCGCTAGCCATTTGTTTTTTTGTAATGTTCTTTATCAACAAGGTGCAAAATCTAACTTTAAAAATAGCTGTTTGTGGCTGGGCATGGCGGCTCACAACTGTAATCCCAGCACTTTGGGATGCCGAGGCAGTTGGTCACTTGAGGTCAGGAGTTCAAGACTAGCCTGCCATCATAGGGAGACCCTGTCTCTACTAAAAATACAAAAATTAGCTGGGCGTGGTGGCATGTGCCTGTAATTCCAGCTACTTGGGAGGCTGAGGCAGGAGAATCGCTTCAACCAGGGAGTTGGAGGTTGAGGTGAGCCGAGATCATGCCACTGCATTCCAGCCTGGGTGACAAAGCAAGACTCCATCTAAAAATAAATAAATAAAATAAAAAATAAGAGCACTTTGTCTACTCCCCTTGGGCCTGGGTAATGCAAGATGAGAGAGAACGAGGAGTCTGTAGGCAAGATGGTGATGGCGGAAGGAAGGCAGCAGAAGGAAGGTGGCAAAAAGTAGCAGAAAGCAGCTGTGGACCTAGACTGGCTAGGAAGACACTCTGTGGCCAAAGAACAGCTGAACGCCTTAAAGAAAACCAGGTACAGGGACAAGGAAAACGGGGAGCCAAAGACCAAGCAGCTCAGAGAAGAGGAGGAGGAAAGCAAGAAGCTCAGGAAATTCAGTCTGCAGAACCATGTTCCAAAGGATGAGGACCTGAAAAGGAGGAGGGTTTCCAGGGCAAACCAGTTGCAGTAGAGGAGAAGATGAAGGAGAAGCTGTAGGCCGCCAAGGCACAGCCTGTCACTGAGGAGATGGACCTGGTCAACCTTGCACTCTAGAAGCCTGATTGCAACCTAAGAGAGATGTGAGCAAGAACCTGGAGAAACTAAACAAAAAGACTCAGAGGACCATTGCTGAGCTGATCCGTGGGAGGCTAAAAGGCCCAATTGACAGCCTAGTCTCTGCAGTGGAAGCCACCACTGAACAAGAGGCCTGTGACAACTGAGGTGTGTCCTGTCTCTGCCTTGCTCCCATTAGGCCTGTCCTGTAGGTGGATGGCTTTGGGCAAGGATGGAGGCTGGGTTGCCATCATCTCCAGTATGGCTTCTGAGCAGTGACTCCCTGCTCCCTAATGTCTGAAATTTCCATGGGTGAGGTCAGCTTCTTGTCTCCTGAGTGGTCTCTACCATTCTTGGGGAGGCACAGTGGGGAGAGCCAGCAACAACTCTCTGAGTGTGCCTGCGTCTGTACATATGTATGTATTTGAACTTTTTTTAATCTCTAGAAATAAAGACAAGTAAACTCCCCCATGTGACAGAAATCTGTAAAATATTTCCTAGGTCAAGCAGTGCTGTAGGTTTGGGCTCCAAGACAGGGTGACTTCAGAGGTCATGCTTAATACAAATAATCCCTGTTTAGGGCTTGCCATGTTGAAGCTGGAGAGTTGGCGAAGGCACAGGGCTGACCTTCTTGGTCCAAGTCCTGGTCCAGTCCATGGTCAGTGGTGGTCATCTCAAAACCCTTGGGTGACAGAGACAGGGTATGAGAGTTCCTTTAAGACCTCCTATAGGTCTAGGCTTTTCAGTAGTCTGAGGGACAGCTGAAGAGGCTCTCATCCTGGTTCTGTGTGGACTCCTTCACAGTATAAGAAAAAGAAGGAACACTGGGCCTTGCCAAGTCCCAATTTGAGGCCACTTCATATTTGAGGCCCCGGCACTGCTTTTCCTCACTCTGCCCAGCCCCAGGCAGCCCCTCTCTCTGCTGCACCAGTCAGAGCTTCATTGAGCACTGAGTAGTGAGACAAGGCTGGGACTCTGACTCCCACAATGGACTGGAAACAAACATGCCCAGAGTTGTCAGGACTAGAGCCAGGCTCCCTCTGCACTGGAGCTGGGCTTCTTTTCCTAGGAATAAAGGATGAAAAGGCTCTTTGCATCTCCTGAGATTGCTGCTGGAGGTAGAATGCTTGCCTGTGGCAACGTAAGGACTATTTAGACAAACTTATTCATCTCAGTTTCAAATAATTCTCACTGATAGGGTTTCAAGAAAAATGAGCAGCTTAAGACCTACTCAGTGACCCAGGATTAACAAAGGCCCTGGAAGGTCATTTCCAAACATGACCTGGGCCAGTCTATGTTGTGCTTCCTCACCACCAATGAAAACAATGAGCATAGCACCTACTCGTCCCACCAGTGCAATTAGGACCCTGACCCTATGTAGGAGGATGGCATTGTGGGAAAAGAGCAACAAAAGAACAGAAGAAGAGGGCAATACATTATGAGTCAAGAACTTCAAATTATAAAATGAAAAAAGAAAAACTGAAAAACTTACAGGAAAACTTTCCAGATAGGAAGGAATAAAGCATCAAGAACAAAGGACATAAAAAATAACATGGTAGAATCAGACTTGCAAAGACTTTAGACATCAGAATTATCAGTCATATATTTTAAATGTTTTAAAATGATTTAAGAACTAAGATGTGGAAATAGAAGCAGATTTGCAAAAGAACCAAACTGATGTTCTGGAAATGTAAAACGCAGAGTCCCCCCTTATCCACAGTTTCACTTTCTGTGGTTTCAGTTACCTGCAGTCAACTGCAGTCTGAAAAATATATACAATAAGACATTTTGAGAGAGAGAGAGATCACATTCAAATAACTCTTATTTTGGTATACGTTAATAATTGTTTCATTTTATCAGTAGTCACTGCTGTTTATTACTTTGCCTAATTTATACATTAAACTTTATCATAGTTATGTATGCATAGGAGAAAACATTGTATATGCAGGCATCATTGCTATTCAGTTTCAGGCATCCACTGGGGATCTTGGAACATATCCCTCATGGATAAGGAATGACTACAGTATTATAACAATGAAAATCTTTGTATATGTGGATTAAACAAACCTGCAGAGACAATTAGTGAATAGGAAGCTAGATGTGAAGAAGTTTTCCAAAATGCAGCCTAGCAATATTAACAGATCAATAATATGAAGCAAGAGGCTGAAGGACACGGAGGGCAGAATGAGAAGATTCAACACAACCTGTGACTGAAGTTCTAGGAGAAAAAAAAAAGAGGGTAAAAATGGAGCAGAGACAATACTAAAAGACAAAGTCTGAGAACCTTCCAGAACTTTTGAAAATCAATCCATAGATTCAGGAAGGCAAGAAAATCTCAAGCAGGATACTAAAAAGAAAGAAATATATATCCAATTGTTCTGTTTCTTGATCTGGGTGGTGATTAGTTAGATATTTTTACTTTATGAATATATATTGAACTGTATACATATTGTATTAGTCTATTTTGTGTTGCTATAAAGGAATAGTTGACACTGGGCAATTTATAAAGAAAAGAGGTTTATTTGGCTTATGGTTCTTAAGGCTGTACAATCATAACACCAGCATATGCTTGGCTTCTGGTTAGGTCTTAGGAAGCTTCTACTTACAGTGGAAGACGAAGGGGAAACAGGTATATTGCATGGAGAGAGAGCTTCTACTTACAGTGGAAGACGAAGGGGAAACAGGTATATTGCATGGAGAGAGAGCTTCTACTTACAGTGGAAGACGAAGGGGAAACAGGTATATCGCATGGAGAGAGAGGGAGAAAGAAAGAATGACCAGGAGGTCAGGCTGTTTTAAACATCTAGCTCTCAGATAAACTGAAAGAGTGAGAATTCACTTATCACCAAGGGGATGGTACCAAGACATACACGAAGGATCTATCCCCATTACCCAAACACCTCCCCCTAGGCCCAACCTCTAACATTGGGGATTATATTTCCACACGAGATTTGGTGGGGATGTATATCCAAATCATATCACATATTTTATGCACTCTTTGTATGTTTATTCTAGCTCAATAAGCAAATTTATTTAAACATTTTTACACCTTGTATTAATCAATTTCTATATACAAATTACCCAGAACTCACAGGTTTAAAATAACAAATACTTATTAATATCTTACACTTCCTGTGGGTCAGGAATCATTAGTGTCTTAGCTTACTAGGTCTTGCTTGGGGTCACTTGTGAGTTTGTATTCATCTGAAGGCTGGACTGGGGCTGGAGTATCTGCTTCCAAGATGGCTCACACATATGGATGTTTATTGGAGGCCTCTGTGCCTTGCCACATGGACCCCTCCACAAGGTTTGCTTGAGTGTGCTCATGACCTGACAACTGTCTTTCCCAGAGTGGCAATCCAAGGGAGAAAGCAGGAAAGAACATTGGCCTGGTTTTGTAAGTAATATTTTGCCAAATTCTGTTATTAGAATGAAGTCACTGTGTTCAGCCTACACTCAGAGGGAGAAGAATTAGGTTCCATTTCATGAAGAAACGGCTGTCTAAGAATTTGTAGACTTATTTTAAAATTATCACATACCTAGTCACATTGTAATAAAATTGCAGAACACAAAGACCAAGAAAAGATCTTAAAATTAGACAGAAAAGACACATTACCTTTGAAGGAGCAACACAGCAGCAGATGTCTCAACTACAATCAGTGTTAACTGGAATGAAAGAAAATTGTCAACTTAAAATTGCATACACAGGGAAAAATATCTTACAAGATGTTTTCGGACAAACAAAGCCAAGGATTCTGTCACCAGCAGACTCTTACTAAAAGAAAAGCTATTTTGGGATAATGAAAATGTTCTAAAAGTGACTGTGGTGGTGGTTGCACAAATCTGTGTATATGCTAAAAGCCACTGAATGGTATGCTTTAAGTAGGTGAATTGTATGGTATGTATAAAGCTTTTTTAAAAAATGAAATAAACGTTCTCCTTTAGAAAATAATAAAAATAGTTTTTTCCCATAAGACCCTTTTAAAAAATAGTGACAAAGTTTCTATTTAAGAAATGTCTTCATTAATCTTACTAACAAAAGAACACTATCATATAACTTTTATACTACTATATATGTGTACATATACTGTACATACAAATATGCAGTTTGTATTACTATTATACCAATACAGTTACTTTTGCAGTAACTGAATTTTTTTCAAAAGTTCTAAGTCATTACTAGAGACAAAAGCTCCTTAATACTTCAGGGAATTCCAAAATTTCCTGAAATATAACTAATGCCCAGACCTTGAATCTTACTGAACAGCCTTATGGTACCTTAGCTACTGTTCACAGGACATGATCCTGACTAACATCAGTACCAGCCTAAGAAGAAAGCACTTTTCACTGAGTGACAACAAGAGTTAAAGAATAGAACTTGTTAAATAGAATTTAATTAAGTGTATAGAGTTGGAAATTAAATATATTCTATTAAATACTATTTTGCATTATAAGTTCTTGGTTTTACTGTAAGACTTTCCTACTGACTATTTTGTTTTATTATTTCTGAGGTAATAAGGATAAGGCTAGAATTTTGCCTTAGACACAAACATACCTTTTTGGAAATTATTTAGGGAGGATATTGTACAGGTGATTGTCTCCCATAATTTCAATGTAATCAAAATCTCATTTTTCAATATTTTTAAGATAAATATATTTAAAAAATAGAAATTTGTATATTTATATAGATTTTATTTTATCCTAAAAAAAATTAACCAAATTACTATCCCTTGAATATTTAAACTCTATCATCTTATAGTAACTGTAGTGATAGTTTTACTATCTAGATTCAAGAACAGAAAATAAATACATTTCACTAATGTTACTATGGAATTATATATACTATATATAAATCTGGAGTCTAATTATGTGTAGGAAACATCTAATACTTGCTTTGAATCTGATCATTTTTGATGAGTAACTTGCCACATCAATAAAACAGTGCAGTCTTTGTTAATAACTCTCTGGAAAATAAAATTAATGACGCTTAAGAACATAATACAAGTTTTCAGAGGAATTAACTTACTCCCAGTAAGTTACCTAGGCACTGCAAATATGGTAGATTCTTAAAAAGTTGAGGCCTTAAGTCTGTAATGTCCACGAAGCCATCTTTGCTGGTTGAAGCAGCTCTTCCACTCCTGTCTGAGAAGGTTAGCCTTCCCTTCCTGAAAAACCTGTGATGGTCTCTCCTAAAATATTAATACCTGTCTTGCAAGGCACTGCCTGATTCTCATCTCATCCCACAATCTCCCCTTGCTTCTAGGCCTATAACCAGATTCATTCCCCAGCAGGCTCAAAAGGACAATATATAAAATGCGACCCATAAGAAGATGTAATATCTAGCCGAATAATTGTTTTATTTTGCTGATTTACATGACAGAAATCTAGAGAATCATGTGGAAATACATCTTACAATCAAGGGATCAAATAGAAGAATATGAATTTGGGTTATACCAAATTTGTTTATATGGGTTTACTAAGCAGGGATTTTAGATACAGCATTTTAGAACAAACAGATAGGCATGGTCCTAATGATACGCTTTTTGGTTGACTGAAATATAGACCCAGAGTTGGCCTATATTAAGTAAAGATTAAATACCAAAATTTTCTTAGTGTACTACAAAGAAAACCATCCAAAAGCTTATGGAGACTGAAATAATAGAGCGGATTTATTACTGAAGACCTGCTTACACATTCCATAGATTCTAGAAGATACTCTTTTAATCACAGCTGCAAGAAATAAATTTATAAGAGGAGTTCCATAATGTTAGAAGAGCTTTCTTTCTCCCCACCCAACCCGTTCTTTTTCTTCTTCTTCCTTCTTTCTGTATAGATCAGAATGACAGGGGGATTGATGGCGTCAAACTGAGATCCATAAGTTCAATGGAAATAATAGGATCCCATGGAAGGAGGAGCCAAGTGGTGTCAACCTTCCAAGAAAAGGTAGATGTAGTTACTGTAATGGAGTGTTTGTTATAATGGAGAGTGGAGCCACAGTGGTATTAGAATAGTTTGACTTGCAGGTATCTTTGGCATTGGTTAGTTGATCATATCTTTATAACTAAACTAGATAGACAGCCTACTGAAGTCTTACTTAATCTATATAAGCAGAAGAGCTCTAGGGCTAGAGAACAGAAGTCTGACTTTAACCACCAAAACAGAAAGTCATAGGTCCTCCACAAAGCTAAGAATTGAGTCAGTTCACAGACCCTGAGCCCCTTGAATGAAGTTCAGTCATCTTGAGGAAATGTATACTGCTAATCTTCCCCAGGTGACTGTGCATTCAGAAGGGGAAAAGTTCAGAACAGGGGAGAGTAACCAAACACAATAACTAAACACTTTGGCCCAAATATCTGGGGACATAAAACTTCACTGTGGACCCACAGGGTGGGAGCTTATGGAGAGCAGATAATCAGTGGAACTTTGGCTTATATTTTGTTTCACAGCATACGCAGTGGTTGGACAAAATCGCCCTGTGGTTATTTCTTCAATTCCAGAATACACAATTTGAATAAAAATATTCAGCAATGGCAGAATTCTCACACAATTTCTTTGACCCATGAAATGAGGACGATTATGGTAGGAGAAGTCAAATGCAAAACACTAGAAGTGCATTTATCTATGAAGTAGATCAAAAGGAATGCTGCATCCCTAGAGCAAAATAGACCAACAGTAACGCTGCCTCCTACCATTAAGGAGATGGAGATCTCTGCATTTGGAAGATGCAGAGATGGTGACTTTTACTATATCCCCTTTAACTAACCTTTTGGCCTTGGCAAAGAATAAATGGATCAAGGAAAAAAGTACAGAATTATTATAAAAAAATCAAATTGTTATTCCAATTGCAACTGTTATTCAAATTATGGTTTTCTTGGAGAAAAATCAACAAAGTCTCTAGTGTATGGCTATTGATCTGGAAGATGCTTCAGTTTTCTAGGTAATTGATAACGAAGACAAAGTGGAGCAATTTGCTTTCAAAAGACAAGGCCTGCAATATACATTCACAGTATTGTTTAGAGGGAATATATCCTTTCCAGCTCTGTGTCATGTCTACGTAGCAGGGACTTGCCTTTCCCCTAAACAGGATACAATGCTGGCCCATGTCATTGATTATATCACACCGATGGACCAATTGAGAAGGAAGTTGAAATTTGCTCAAGACAGACACATTGGGAAGACTATTATGGGCAAAAAATAGGAGATAAAACCACCCAAAATTTGGGGGCCTAGCTCAGTGAAATTTTTAGGATTCAAATGACTTGAGAGTATTTTTTCCTCTTTCTTCATTTTTATTATCTATCATATAATAGTCACAACATTTAATAAAAATATTAAAGAAAACACTATGTACTTAAAAATTACTCTAAAAAGGAAATAAATTTAATATAGTTATGAAGAAAGATACCATCAAGACTATTATTTCAAATTCCATATATCACATTTAAGTGATATGCTTAAGTTTAGCCAGACTTTAAAAAGAAGTAACTAAAATCTAACTTTTCAGAAGACACAAAAGTGTACAAAGGTTTTTCTAAAACATCTGAATGTCATTACCTAATAAATTAGTCATCATAATTTCCAACAGAAGGAAAACGTCTCTAATATGAATGCACTGTTGCAACATTTTAAATGAATCATACAATAAGAATGTTACACTGAGTGTAGGAAAATATGAATTCTATTATTAAATGTACTTTACTCTTTAAATTCAACGTAAAAAACATATGACAATTTAATAGCTTCTTTTCTTAGTTAAAACAATTAAGGATTTAAAAAAAGAACAAAAATTGGTATAGATGGCACATGATTATCTTACATCTTTTCCTAATCTACATAGCTTCTCAATAAGCTATTGTAAAAACTACAGACAAGATACTAAATTGCATAAATTGTATATGCAAAGCTATCTGAGTTACAGGAAAGATAGAATTATAATAATAATAGTTTCCTTTTTTGAATAAAAATGATCGACATAAATATGACTCTAAATTTAACAATTGTCAAAAATCACCAGTACCAAATTTGTGATTCTAAATCTTGCCATATCCTAAATTATCTTGAAAAAGACCTTTAAAAGCTGTCTTCTGGGATGTCAAGTGATCTAATTAATTCAGTGTGGTTTTAGCTTTCCTGTTCCTATTTTCAATTTAAATTCTTTTTAACTTTGAAGACTTTCTCAAGAGGTAAAAAAAAAAAAAAAAAAAAAGCGAAAACAATTGATGCTTTTTCTGTAGCATCAAAGTGGAAAGTGTACCAAATTGTCCAAGAGGGCTTTATAAAATACAAATTTATTTAAGTGATTTTATTGGTGTTTGCATTTTTGAAATGTGAGCTATAAGTAAAAAAATCTGTCTCACCCATCACAACTCAGAGGTATCAGTGCTAGCATTCTAGTATGGGAATGTCTAAGACTTTTGTATTAATACAACATACTTATGTATAAACATTTTTTCCCAAAAATTAAGGTTTTTATCATCAATGCCATTTTTCTTTCTTCTCAGTTAATCACATATCGTATAAATATTTTCACATCTATATAATTCTTTTTTCATTCTTAGTGATATTTTCAATATTTTTACTTTGTATAACATGGGTAACATTGATTTTTGTTCTATTAGTTTGGTGCAAAAGTAATCGCAGTTCTGCCTTTATTTTCAATGGCAAAAATCACAATTATTTCTGAATCAACCTATTATATGCTGTTGAAATAAACTGATGAGAAAATTTAGTGGATTTGGTGGACTGGTGGTTAGCATCCACTTGGATATCATGTTAATGATATCCAGAGTCTAGACAGCAAAACCTCTTGTTTTCAGACTCACATGCTCCAGTCAGATGTCCTGTGTGAAATTTGAAAGGCCAGTGTTTCTGGCTTTCATGTTGCAACTTCCAAATTATAAAAGCTTCTTTCTCACAGTTTTTTTATTGTAGGAAAGTGGTGAGCGCACAGGATTTAAAACATGTCTTATGCACGTTCCCATGTAAGTTCTGCCACTTACTACTTCTCTGCCTTTGAACATAAATTCACTTTTTGGTGTTTTATTACAGGGGAAGGTAATACTATCTTGCAGAAGTATTATAAATGTTATTATGAAGTATTTTGCATAGTATCTGAAATAAAGTTTTTCTCAACTACTCTAAGACAACTGTGCAAATATGGGAATATGTAATCTATGTTTCTGGTTTCAACTTTTTAGCAATTGGTTCAACTTTACTATACAAGAATGTGCAATACAATTTTTAGTTTAAGTCTATGTATTTTATATAAGAACATGAAGAATAGCTAATGGATCTCCTTATTTTTTTGCAGTCTTATTTTCAGAAGACTTTCTCTAATCCCTGTAGTTGCAGAAAGCTTCAAAAAATTTCAGTTTTTTTTTTTTTTTTTTTTTGCTCTGAGGAAGATTATCTATTTTCTGTTCTTCTTCCCATGGGAAAGACTTAAAGGATGGTAATTCTTTCTTCCAGGACCAAAAAAGTTGCTCTTTCATGCAAGAAGTAGCAATACTGTACATGCCATAAATAGTTTCATGCTTCAGTAAATGTTTGATCAATGCTTCTTGGTAGTATTGATGATTATTAACTAGACTTGTCACTTTTCAGGAGAATATCTTCTAGTTAAATATTTCTCAGCTCAAATGGTGCTTTTTCTTATATATAGAAATATTTTACTTTGCAGAGTAATTTTGGTTTTGCTTGCTTTTAGTAAACTGATGATTATGCTATTATTCATACAAATTTTCAAAACTTTCTATAAGAGAAGATTTTTTTTCTCAAACAATTATTATTATTATTTTTTACATTAAGTTCCAGGATACATGTGCAGAATGTGCAGGTTTGTTACATAGGCATATGTGTGCCATGGTGGTTTGCTGCACCTAATGACCCATCCTCTAAGTTCTGTCCCCTCATTCCCCAGCCCCCAACAGACCCTGGTGTGTGTTGTTCCCCTCTCTGTGTCCATGTGTTCTCATTGTTCAACTCCCACTTATGAGTGAGAACATGTGGTGTTTGGTTTTCTGGTCCTGTGTTACTTTGCTGAGGATGATGGCTTCCAGTTTCATCTGTGTCCCTGCAGAGGACATGATCTCATTCCTTTTTCTGGTGCATAGTATTCCATGGTGTATATGTATCACATTTTCTTTATCAAGTCTATCATTGATGGGCACTTGAGCTGGTTCCATGACTTTGCTATTATAAATAGTGCTGCAATAAACATATGTGTGCATGTGTTTTTATTATAGAATGATTTATATTCCTTTGGGATATACCCAGTAATAGGATTGCTGGGTCTAATGGTATTTCTGTTTCTAGATCCTTGAGGAATTGCCATACTGTCTTCTACAATGGTTGAACTAATTTACATTCCCACCAACAGTGTAAAAGTGTTCCTGTTTCTCCACAGCCTAGCCAGCATCTGTTGTTTCTTGACTTTTTAATAACCACCATTCTGACTGGAGTGAGATATATCTCATTGTGGTTTGATTTGCGTTTGTCTAAGTATCAGTGATGTTGAGTTTTTCTTCCTATGTCTCTTGGCCACATAAATGTGTTCTTCTGAGAAGTGTCTCTTCATATCCTTTGCCCACTCTTTAATGGGATTGTTTGCTTTTTTCTTATAAATTTGTTTTAAGTTCCTTGTGAATTCTGGATATTAGACCTTTGTCAGATGGGTAGATTGTAAGAATTTTCTCCCATTCTGCAGGTTGCCTGTTCACTCTGATAATAGTTTCTTTTGCTGTGCAAAACTTCTTTAGTTTAACTAGACCTCATTTGTGAATTTTGGTTTTTGTTGCCATTGCTTGGTGTTTTTGTCATGAAGTCTTTGCCCATGCCTATGTCCTGAATGGTATTGTCTATGTTTTCTTCTAAGGTTTTTATGGTTTTAGGTCTTATGTTTAAGCCTTTAATCCATCTTGAGTTAATTTTTGTATAAGGTTTAAGGAAGGGGTCCAGTTTCAGTTTTCTGTGTATGTCTAGCCAGTTTTCCCAACAACATTTACTAAATAGGGAATCTGTTGGGAGCAGGCCCCCCAAAATCTGGCCATAAACTGGCCCCAAAACTGTCCATAAATAAAATCTCTGCAGCACTGTAACATGTTCACAATGACCCTAATGCCCAAGCTGGAAGGTTGTGGGTTTAGGGAATGAGGGCAAGGAACACCTGGCCCACCCAGGGCAGAAAACCACTTAAAGGCATTCTTAAGCCACAAACAATAGCATGAGCCATCTGTGCCTTAAGGACATGCTCCTGCTGCAGTTAACTAGTACAACCTATTCCTTTAATTTGGTTCATCCCTTCATTTCCCATAAGGGATACTTTTAGTTAACTTAAAATCTATAGAAACAAAGCTAATGATTGGTTTGCTGTTAATAAATACGTAGATAAATCTCTGTTTGGGGTTCTCAGCTCTGAAGGCTGTGAGACCCCTGATTTCCCACTTCACACCTCTATATTTCTATGTGTGTGTCTTACTTAATTCCTGTAGCTCCGCTGGGTTAGGGTCCCCCCGACTGAGCTGGTCTTGGCAGGAATCCTTTCCCCATGGTTTTTGTCAGGTTTGTCAAAGATTAGATGGTTGTAGATGTGTGGTGTTATTTCTGAGGTCTCTGCTCTGTTCCATTGGTCCATGTCTGTGTTGGTATCAGTACCATGCTGTTTTGGTTACTGTAGCCTTGTAGTATAGTTTGAATTCAGGTAGCGTGATGCCTCCAGCTTTGTTCCTTCTACTTAGGATTGTCTTGGCTATACGAGTTCTTCTTTGATTCCGTATGAAATGTAAAGTAGTTTTTTCTAATTCTTTGAAGAATGTCAATGATAGTTTAGTGGGAATAGCATTGAATCTATAAATTACTTTGGGCAGTATGACCATTTTCATGATATTGATTCTTCCTATCCATGAGGATGGAATATGTTTTCATTTGTTTGTGTCCTCTCTTATTTCCTTGAGCAGTGGTTTATAGTTCTCCTTGAAGAGGTCCTTCACATCCTCTGTAAGCTGTATTCTTAGGTATGTTTGTAGCAATTGTACATGGGAGTTCATTCATGATTTGGCTTTCTGCTTGTCTATTGTTGGTGTAAAGGAATGCTTGTGATTTTTCACATTGATTTTGTAACCTGAGTCTTTTCTGAAGTTGCTTATCTGATTAAAGAGTTTTTGGGATGAGAGACTGGAGTTTTCTAAATATAAAATCATGTTGTTTGCACAATTTTACTTCTTCTTTTCCTGTTTGAATACCCTTTCTTTCTTTCTCTTGCCTAATTGTCCTGGCCAGAACTTCCAATAGTATGTTGAATAGAAAATGGTGAGAGAGGGAGTCCTTCCCTATACTGGTTTTCAAAGGGAATGCTTCCAGCTTTTGCCCATTCAATATGACATTGGCTGTGGGTTTGTCATAAATAGCTCTTATTATTTTGAAATATGTTCCATCAATACCTAGTTTATTGAGAGTTTTTAACAAATGTTGAATTTTATCAAGGGTCTTTTCTGCATCTATTGAGATAATCATGGCATTTTTTTGTCTTTGGTTCTGTTTATGTGATGGATTACATTTATTGATTTGCATATGTTGAACCGGCCTTGTATCCCAGGGATGACGGCAACTTGTTTGTGGTGGATAAGTTATCTGATATGTTGCTGGATTCAGTTTGCCAGTATTTTATTGGAAATTTTCACATTGATACTCATCAGGGATATTGGCCTGAAGTTTTCTTTTTTTGTTATGTCTCTTCCCAGTTTTGGTATCAGGATGATGTTGGCTTCATAAAATGAGTAGGGAAGAATCCTTCCTTTTCAATTTTGTGGAATTTCAGAATGAATGGTACCCACTCCTCTTTGTACTTCTGGTAGAATTTGGCTGTGAATTTGTCTGATCCTGGGATTTTTTTGGTTGGTAAGCTATTAACTACTGCCTCAATTTCAGAACTTGTTATTGGTCTATTCAAGGACTTGACTTCTTCCTAGTTTAGTCTTGGGAGGGTATATGTGTCCAGAAAGTCAACCATTTCTTCTAGATTTTCCAGTTCATTAGCATAGAGATGTTTATAGTATTCTCTGATGGTAGTTTGTATTTCTGTGGGGTCAGTGGTGATATCCTCTTTATCATTTTTTACTGTGTCTATTTAATTCTTCTCTTTTTTCTTCTTCATTAGTCTAGTTAGCCATCTATCTATTTTATTAATTTTTTCCAAAAAACCAGCTCCTGAGGAGGATTTTTTTGTCTCTATCTCCTTCAATTCTGCTGTGATCTTAGTTATTTCTTGTCTTCTGTTAGCTTTGTGATTAGTTTGCTCTTGCCTCTCTAGTTCTTTTAATTGTGATGTTAGGGTGTCAATTTAAGATCTTTCTAGCTTTCTGATGTGGGCATTTAGTGCTATAAATTTCCCTCTAAACGCTGCTTTAACTGTGTCCCAGAGATTCTGGTATGTTGTCTCTTTCTTCTCACTGGTTTCAAAGAACTTCTTGATTTCTGCCTTAATTTCATTATTTACCCAGGAGTCATTTGGGAGCAGGTTGTTCAATTTTCACTTAATTGTGTGGTTTTGAGTGAGTTTCTTCATCCTGAGTTCTAATTTTATTGCACTGTTGTCTGAGAGACTGTTATTATTTCAGATCTTTTGCATTTGCTGAGGAGTGTTTTACTTCCAAATACGTGTTCAATTTTAGAATAAGTGTCACGTGGCACTGAGAAGAATGTATATTCTGTTGATTTGGGGTGGAGGATTCTGTATATGTCTGTTAGGTCTACTTGACCCAGATCTTGAAATCCTGAATATCCCTCTTAATTATCTGTCTTGTTGATCTAATATTGACAGTGGAGTGTTAAAGTCCACCACTATTATTGTGTGGGAGTCTAACTCTCTTTGTATGTCTAAAAGAACTTGTTTTATGAATATGGGTGGTCCCATATTGAGTGCATAAATATTTAGAATAGTTAGCTCTTTTTGTTCAATTGTTTCATTTACCATTATGTAATGGCCTTCTTTGTCTCTCTTGATCTTTGTTGGTTTAAAGTCCGTTTTGTCAGAGACTCGGATTGCAACTCCTGCTTTTTTTGTTTTGTTTTGTCTTTTTGTTTGTTTTTTTCCTTTCCATTTGCTTGGTAAATTTTCCTCCATTCTTTGTTTTGAACCTATGTGTTCGTTTCCCCATGAGATGAGTCTGCTAAATATCGCACACCATATTGACTCTTTATCCAGTTTGCCAGTGTGTATCTTTTCACTGGGGCATTCACATTTACATTTAAGGTTGGTATTGTCATGCTTGAATTTGATCCTGTCACCTTGATGCCATCTGGTTATTTTGCACACTATTTGATACAGTTTCTTCATAGTGTCATTGGTCTTTATATTTTGGTGTGTTTTTACACTGGCTAGTACTGGCTTGAACCTCTCAGGTTCAAGCGATTCTCCTGCCTCAGCCTCTGGAGTAGCTGAGATTACAGGCACCCACCATCATGCCCAGCTAATTTTTTGTATTTTTAGTAGAGACAAGGTTTCACCGGATTAGCCAGGATGGTTTCAATCTCCTGACCTCGTGATCCACCCACCTCAGCCTCCCAGAGTGATGGCATTACATGTGTGAGCCACCGCCATGGCCAACTTTTTAGTTTTTGAACTTTGCTGCAATTGCCACTTTGAGAGGCAGGGAGTTGGCCATCGCAGAATGGGCAAAGTAGTTGAAAGAACACTTATGAGAAATTATAGAGCAAATTTAAGCTTTCAATATGGAACTGGCAAAATAATCTGTCTCTATAGTTTCTTCAAAATATGAAAGCCATTTGTTCTATGAACTGTGGTATTAGTTTGGTACTTTTAGGTTACAAGAATCAGAAACACATCCAAGTTATTACAGGTGATAGGGATTTATTAGTGAACACCAAGAGAGTGCCTCAGCAGCCACACATATGCTGCACAATATCACTTATATGTGAAATCTAAAACAATCAAACTCACAGAAAAAGAGAGTAAAGAGTTCTTGGCAACAGAGCACCTTTTAACTCACTGAGATGCATGGGAAGCTCTCAAGTTGTAGTCTGTTGATGTCCTTTCAAAAGTGGGCTCCCATTTATTTCCCATTTCCATTTATTTCTTTTCCAGTGATGACTCACTCAGGGCCCATCTTATCTTTGTCATAGTACCTGCTTCTAAACTTGGCTCTTTACTTTTAATTTTTCTGCTGTGATGACTGCCACATCTGTATGTCCACAGTCTCTGCTTCTCCTGTCCTTAAACTGCTTTATTTCAAATTTCTTCATACTTGAGTCATAATTTAACATGAAATGTTCTTACTGAGAAAAGTCTTTTACACAAAACACCTTTTATATCAGGTCTATAAATGTATTTGGGTCAGTGGAAGATTTGAGTTTAATGGGTTATGACCAGAACAACAGGGTGAGAGAATAGCATTTTAAGCAGAGGGAAATCATGTAACATCTTTCCATAGAAGAGGATATTCCAACATGGGCACTGAGCATCACAAGTCTTCATCACCATTCTAATCATACAATATCTGCCATGAAGAGAGAGATTGTTATAGGTTGGACTGTCCTCCATGGCTGAGTGGAAGTCAAGGAAGAAAAAGACAACTTCTTTATTCAAATTACTGTAACTTTTCTGAGTATCTTATAAAGAAATGCTCAGGTTTTCAATCTAAATTATTTACTTGACAATTTATGCTTCCCCACTGTCATTTATAAAGTGATAGACTGGCCTCAGGCATTAATGAATAATTCCTTTTTATAAATATATATTGCTAAACATAGTATCTGATAAATGCAAGAGTATATATGTAGCATATCTATGGGACGAGGCCTAATAACAAAATGAGTTTTCATAAACCTATCACCTCTATTTAAGAACTAAAGCAAAATCTAGCATGAATAATTCATCTTTAATCAAATCCCTGCTTAGTGGTAATGCCAGTGATAGCCTTAGTATGACCTGTGCAGTAGACATAGGTCTTACATAAATAATTGTTGTGTTAATAGGGGTGTGTGGTCATTTGATGAATAGTCAAAACAATTTTATATCACTTTCCCACTTGGCTTCCTTTTATCTTAATTTACATTTATAATCTTATACACATTAAAATATAGTAACTTTTTAAATATTTGAAATAGGGGTTTTATTTGGAGAGAGATCATCAGGAAAGAGGGTCATAATCTGCTTCATTCAGGGTTAGATGTCCATTTATTAGCTAATATCTAATTTCTATTCCTAATAATTCATTAATTTGCCATCTCTGATTCAAACTTGGATTTGGAATATGGAATTCTTCTGCTACTTAGAAATCTAGGTTGTTATATCTTGTAGGAGAATTGCTACTGTTACAACACAGAAACATGTAAAAAGATATCATCTGAAGCCTTTGAAGTTGGTAGAAAATATGTGGAAATTAAGAGACAATATAGATGGAAGACTAAGAAAAATATCATTTTAAAGTTATGAAATTAAAGATAATATTATAGTGGAATGTCACAGAAAGTGTGAAATAATAACAAATCTCATCTTTAAGGAGGCAGAGCATTTGATAAACTTTAGCAACACTGAGCTGAAGTCTTCTCTACAGGACAAGCTAAGTGTCACAACTTAATGGAAAGTTTTGTATTTCCTTACTTCAATGCTTCCTCACCTTTATAGTGGACATAATAGTACCTAACATGAAGGCTCCCTTAACCACTGAATGTAATACTCTGTGTAAATAGCTTAAGTGAATATCTGATACACAGACCACACTCAATACACAGTAGTTATTACTATTGATATTCTGTGTGATCTTTGGAAAATTATTTATCATCTCTCGATTTGTTTTCCCTGAATATGCATAGATAATTTTTTACATAATGGTATTAACATTTTCTTTTCAAACCAGTAAAGATGCTATGAAAACTAATGCATTCATTTCTGGATGAAGAACCATTATTCTGAACCTTTTGGGATGAAAGAGGCTGTTTATTAATCACAGCTATATAATATACTCCATATACTAAGGGTGTAGATAATTTGATTTAGATTGTATAACACAATTAGGGTCCTCAAAGTATTTATTGACAATAATATTGCACAAAATTTAACCTGGATGATCATAACATACTGAAGCAAAATAAACCCTTCAGCTTTGATCATTGATATCTACTATTGTAATGAGCCTCTCTGTCAAATCTACTAAGACTCGTCTCAGTTTGTGGTCAAGGCGATATTCACACTAAATTCTCAGTATGTTTCAGTAATTTTTATACACTAAAACTTTTTTTTTCAGACTAAATTTGTCTATGCAGCCTTGAACTTCTGTCAGCTCTAATAAAAGAGGAAATTCAAGAAACTTTGAGCCTATATTCTAGAAGAACATTAAACTAGGAGAAGGGGGTGTCAGGCAAAAATAATGTGTTGATGTTGCAAGATCATTAGAATTTATCTACCCAAAGGATATCTTCTGCAATTCCAAAAAAAGAAAAATAATTATTTATAGCTATGTGCTTTAAAACATGATGAACTTTAAAATATAAAAATATTTAAAAGAACACTTTTAAAATAAAAAGAACACTTTCACATATAATTTATACATAGTAGATATGTATAACTATATATATATATCTCGTTCATACAGATAACTGTGGATATATTTTTCTTTTATTATATCAGAGAGTCTCACCTATTTATAACACTGGTGGATAGAAACAGGTGGAGCATCTCTGAAAATAGTAATGGTAAATAAAATTTATTTTTGTAATGAATAGAAAAGAATAACTGTGGGGTCCATGAAGAGTTCTAGGAGAAAAAGTTAAACCACTTCTCTTTCTCATTTCCTTTCTATGGGCAGGTTTACATTGCTCATGTGGTTTTCCACTTAGTCTATAGACACATTATCTTCTTTTCCAAATGTGGCCCTATTAGAAATCAAATGAAAGTGTATAGATCTGTACAATTCCCTACATATTCATGAAAAACAACAATAACAAAGGAAATAAACAACAGTAACAATAATAAAGGTAATAAAATAACATTAAAAAAACCCCAAATCGTTTTAGAGTGTAAGTCCTATGTCTAATCAATCAGGAACATCACTTTTGTCTATGAACCAGTACCTGTGGAAGAATAATTAATGACCCGTTGCTAGATAAAACAAAACAAAATAAAACAAAACAAAATCTGCTGCTCTCCCAGTAGCCCTCTTTCTGCAAGGTGGAGTTAGGGCTGGAATTTTTCTAACACTATGTCTACTGAATAACATTGTGACCCAAATTGAGGGCAGCTATTTTAATCTACATCAGAAAGCATGTTCTTTTTTTTCTGCCATGGACCTTGTTTGTAGAACATAATCCAAACTAATTACAACAAGAATGTGATGTAATTAGGAAATGCCTGAGATAGAGCAAATGTTACAATCCATTCAGTCTGTTTTTCAGATGAAGCTAAAGTTCAATGATAACTAGAAAAGGTAAGACACGGGAACTGATAGCTTTCTTGCTCTATAGTTCTACACCACCTCTCTACCCCACACACCTTAGATTTGCCCAAAGTGAAAAGTTACAGTTATCATAAAAATAAACATGAGCATTATAACTTTGTTATTTTACTTATTTTTATGTGTATATATGTTTTAAGATTTAGTGGTTTTAAAAGTAGCATTATATCTCTATTTGTATGACTGTTGCCATTGTGAACACATCCACTTAAATCAAGACTTGTATTATTTAGATTTGGAACATTAAAGATTCCTTAGATCTTAAGCATAAATTATTTTCCTTGCAGAAGAATAAATCCACATTATTTCACTTGAAATTTTATTTTTCATTTTAGGGGAATTTTATCTAAACAGGTAAGGTTTAATAACCTGTGTAATCATCCTGTAAAAGTTTTAGTTCTTATGTACATAATTCACCATTTCCACACTCAGATGTAAATATTGGCTGAATATAAATTCAGGTGACATAATAAATTAATGTTTAAAACTGCTGTGTTATTTTCAGATCAACTACAATTGAAAGCAAATCTTTTCCTCATATGTTAACCACTTCATTTGGAAATAAAGATTGATTTGGGAAGTTGACAAATTTGAAGTTTACTTGTAACAAAGGTCTAACTGCTTTATCCTTACAGTTATAAGGAATCAATGGATTTTTAATATCCTCCAATTCTATGTCTTTTCTATTCTGGTAGCAAATGACATCTAATTCAAAGCAATGTAACTCTGTAAGATAAAAACAAATGTGTTAAATCTGATAAGCTGTCACACAGAGTTAAAATTGTCAGTACATTTCTGCTGCATCCTCTTAAAGGAGGGGTTCAGAAGAAACTGTCACATTTAGTTGAGTGAAGCATTCTTTACATTGGAAATCCTGTTTACTCATTTAAAAAAAGATAGTCACTATCATTCATTTCTTAATTGTCTAGTAAAATTATGTTCTCAAATGATAAGAAATATACATTATCTCTTTTTAGAGGAAAACATGCTTTCGGATTTTTCCTGGGCACACAATTTCTAAAATCATAGGAGTACATATGAAACTTCAAAATTCCTATTTTATTAAGAAGATTTTGCTTTCAGTCTTTGCTTCTTTTTCACTTTGGTCACCAAAGACTTTGGATCCAGGAAGCATGTCCAAATACAGAGAAATGCACTGATTATGGTCAAGTATTTTACATTTTACACCAGTGAGTGCAGTTCCAAATTCCTTTGAGATAAATTAGAAATGTTTTCATTACAGGCTTCTGAAAAATATTTTTCAGTTCAGATATTTTTACTTCAAATTGAAGATATCATTATGCTTCTTGAAAATAGCTCCACAGAAACTGGTAGGCTTTTCGTGTTGCAAATTCATCTGTGACTCTGGGCTTAATATTGGCAAACTAGAATATAGGCAGGTAAGTAGAACAGATATAACAAAAATCAAAAGAATAAGAAAATAAACTCAAAGTGTACATAGAAGTAGTATATTCCAGGCACTTTCTAGAGAGCTCTAATTTTTTGAAAGTGTATTGTATACTCAGTATGTGTCAATCCCTAGGGTAAGTAGTGTGTATTTAAGTTTTTACTCTGACGTTATAGTTTGTTAAACAAGAAGAGATACATAACAAGATGTAAAAGAAAGATAATATTGTATGGATAAACAAAAAAGTCATGAAAGTGTCTCTATAAATAATGTCCCCATACAGCTATTTTCCTTGGGAAAATCCTGAATTATGCTTTTTTGTCCTGACATAATTATTAATTGTATTATTTTTCACTGTCAAACTGCCCTGGTTTGGATGGTAAATGATATGGCTCAACTACTCTTGAAAGAAAAATAGTAATTGTCAAGATGAAGGGGAAAATGGGCATTTCAGGAAGATCTGCAATTTAAAGTCATACAAGGCATGAAAATGCATGGTGTTTTTGAGATATTCAAAGTAACATGTTAAGCTTAAATTGCAAAAAGGAGGCTAATGAGAAGAGAAAGTGGAGAGTCAGATCAGTTAGATTCTAACGGCTGTCTTTGTCTATAGGTAAAATATTTTATTTTACCTCAAAGCAAGTAGGAAGGGAAAGAAATATTTAAACAAGGTAACTGCATAATTGGGTAGATACTGTATAAATAGATATAAGCAAAAAATCAAGGCTGGAAGTTAGATAGTATGATCATTTTCAACAATTCAAGAAAGAAATTAGAACTTGAACTAAGGCAGTGGCATTTAAGATTGAGATAAACAGATGCATTCACATGATATAAAAAAGGCTGAATTACAGGGTCAATACATTTTCCAAACTCCATATTTTAAAAGGCACTATTATATTACAATATTCTTCATTCTTTAAAATAGCATAATTTTAAAAAATAATATATTGGAGTGGATCTTTTGTCAAATACAATGAAATCCTAATATCGTACATCTGTAAAGAGACCGTTTGTGCATGAAATAAGACTGAAATACTATTTTTATTCAAACAACATTTTGTTGTAATAAAATAAATGTAACAAAATTTAAAATGTAATCATTCTTAAGTGTACAGTTTAGTGATACCACGTATATTCATATTATTTTTCTACCACCAAAATCATCCATCTTTAGAGGTCCTTTCATTGAAAAACTGAAACTCCGTACCCATTAAAGAACTACTACCCACATCCCTTTGCCCTCACACCCTGGCAACTACCATTCTACTTTCTGTATCTGTGAATTTGACTACTGTAGGCACTTCATATAAGTGTAATCATACAGTATTTGTCTTGCTGTGACTGGCTTAATTATAGTTACCCCTGCTGTCTTCTGGTTACTATTTGCATGAAAACTCTTTTTTCAATATTTCATTTGTAAACACATTTGTGTCTCTAAATCTAAGTGAGTCCCTTGTAGATAGTACAAAGTTGGAGTATTTTTTTTTTTTTTTTTTTTTTTTTTTTTTTTTTTTTTTTGAGACCGAGTCTCGCTCTGTCCCCCAGGCTGGAGTGAAGTAGCACAATCTGGGCTCACTGCAATCCCCGCCTCCCGGGTTCACTCCATTCTAGTTGGAGTAGGTTTTTATAGCCATTCTGCTTATCTTTGTCTTTTGATTTAGAGAGTTTAACAACTTTACATTTAAATAATTACAAAGGAGAGACTTGTGTTATTTTGTTATTTATGTTCTCTATGTGTTATATTAATTTTTTATCTCATTTCTGACATTACTGTTTTCTTTTGTGTTTAGTCTCTTTTTTTGCTGTGAAAGCTTTTCATTCCCTTCTCATTACCTTTTGTTCATGATGTATATTCTGTAACTACATTCTTTGTGGTTACCATGGGGATTACATTTAACATCCTAATGTTACAGCATTTTAATTTGAGTTTCCGCCAGTTTAACTTACAATAAAATACAAAACTCTTTTCCTAAACAGCTTCATCCTGACCCTTTTCATTTGTTGATGTCACAAAATTACATCTTTACATGTTTCCAAAAATATAAATATGTTTTATGTATTATTCTCTTAAATTATATGGAAAACAAAATGTGAAGTTACAAAGTAAAGTTACAAGAATACTAACTTTTAAACTAACAATAGTTTTTAAAAATGTATTAGTCTCTTAAGTAATGTAGAATACAAAAAGTGAAATTACAAAGCAATGTTAAAATAATGCTAACTTACATAATTACCCATGTATTGTATTTACCTTTATTGGAATGTTTACTTCTTTATACACCTTTGTAAGTTTTACTGTTTAGTCTCCTTTCGTGTCAACTCACAGGATTTCTTATAGTATCTAGCAGGGCAGGTCTAGTGGTAACAACCTCCATCAGTTTTTGTTTATCTGGGAATGTTTTAATGTCTCTCACTTTTGAAGGACAGTTCTCCTGAATGTAGGATTCTTGGTTGAAAGTCTTTCATTTTTTTTTATAGTACCTTAAATATATTGGCTCATTGCCTTTTGCTCTCCAAAATTTCTGATGGGAAATCTGCTGACATTCTCTGAGAATCTTTTTTACATGATGCTTTACTTCTTTCTTGCAGCTTTCAAGTTTTACTCTTTGTCCTTGGCATTTTATAGTTTGATTATAATGTGTCAATATGGGTCTCTGAGTTTATCTGACTTGGAGTTAATGGACCTTCTTGAATGTTTATATCCATGTCTTTCATCAAATTTGGCAAGTTCTGGTCATTCTTTCTTTGAAAAAATTCTTTACCCCTTTGTCTCTCTCTTCTCCTTCTGGAACTTCAATATGTATGTTAGTCTTCTTGCTGGCAATCTACAAGTCCTTTGGGCTGTGCTCACTTTTCTTCACCACTTTCTCTTTCTGTTCTTCAAACTCAATAATTTCAATTATCCTATCTTCCAGTTCACTCATTCTTTCTTCTTACTGCTAAAATCTAACTGTGAATCTCTCCAGCAAATTTTTCATTACAGTAATTGTACTTTTCAGTTTCAGAATTACTTTTATGTTTTATATCTCTTTATTGACATTTTAATTTCATTCACACATTGTTTTCTTGACTTTCTCCACATCTTTCTTTAGTTCTCTGAACCTATTTAAAACAATCGTTTTAATGTATTTGACTAGCCAGTTTGCCAGCTGTTCCTTCTCAGGATGGTTTCTCTTGGATTACTTTTTTTTACCTTTGAATAGGCCATACTTTCACATTTCTTGGTATATTTCATGATTTTTTTATTGATAAAAGCATAACTTTTGAACCTAAAAACTCTAACCATCAGATTCTGCCCCTACCCCAAGCTTTGTTGATTTTTCTGGGTTTTTTAAAATTTTTGTGGTAGGCTGTCTCTGTGCCAGAAATTAGTCAGAGATATAAACTTTAGATCTTCTGAGGGCCTTTTTAAGCCTGTGACTATCACTGGTTGTACTTTCTATAACTTTCTAATTCCCTCATATATATGGTTTTCTTTCGAATTTTCTAAGTTTTTACTGTCTGATTCCTAAATGAGTAAAGAGAGAAAAATGAAGATGGGGAGAAAAAAAAAAGGCTCTGGCCCTTTAAATTTCCTGGAAGTTGCTTCATCAAAGTGGGAGGGGCTTGCAACATTGGAGCAAGAGGTGCAACAATTGCTGCTCACTTATGTATCTGTGCCTCCAAGACCAAAAGAAGCAATCAACAATTAGAAAATAAATCCCCAATTTTTGGTGGACAGGATCCTTTTTGTCCACTCTGGCTCTCACAAGCTATGTTCAGCCTTTCCAGAAACATATACACAGTTGCCTGCCATGGATTCTGAGGGATGGATAGCTGCTACAATGCTAGCAGCTGAAGTAGGCTTACATTAACTGAAATTTACCTTGCAAATCTTCCCTTGGAAGTTGCAATCCTTGGAATAGACTCTAGAACTCCCAAATACTTACATCAGACTAATTTTGCCAGTGCAATTGTTGTCTAGGTAGATACATGTATTCAGGAATCCTTGTTGCACTGCTTTTATCCTAGAATCCTCTAGAACATTTTTCATTCCTTCCATCCATCAAAGTTCTCCAGGACTGCATGTAAAGGTCCAAGACAAAACTACAAAGAGTTCTAAATTTGAGATTGATGAAGGCCTCCTGCCAGTACATATCAATGCCAATTGTTATGAAATCAAAAGTTTTATTTTGTAGTAATTTAGCAATAATTTTTAAAAATGAAATTTAATATAGTAATTTAGTTGTGATAATTTAAAACAGAAAAAATAGTGTGCTCTGCCAAGTTTGTTTTCCCATTAATATGAACCGGAAATGATTGTTTACATGAGACAAGGGAAGTGAAGAATTTATGAGTATGTAGTGTCTTCCCTGAGATGATTGAGTGTTTTTTATAGAGGGTAGAACAGTAAAAAATTTTGGTGAGAAAAATATGAGTGGAGATTCTATACACTGAGTATGAGTTGGCGGTTATGTGACTGATATCCAAGTGAAGATGTCCACAGAAAGTTAGGTTTATCAATTTTGACTCAGAAATGGCTAGGCTTGGTTTAGGAATTTGAAGATCATCTTACCATAAGGAGACGACAAAGATACAGAGTGAATAAGAATCCTCAAGTGGATTGAGAAGAGTGCTAAACAAAAACAAAAACAAACTCAGGGAAAACTGAGAAAAAAAAGGAAATTTGAACGTTAAACTTAAAAAAGGCAGAGCTGTTGAGTGCTCAGAGACACAGGAGGAAAACATAAATGTCTGGAAATCAAAGAAAGAGAACAATCCAATAGTGGAGCAGTGAGTAAGTCTGCATGCCACATGTGTGAGTTTATTTTGGATGCTGAAGAAATTACTAAAAAAAAATTTTTTCTTTCTTTCTTTTTTTTTTTTTTTCAGACAGAATCTTGCTCTGTAGCCCAGGTTGGAATGCAGTGGCTCGATCTCGGCTCACTGCAAGCTCTGCCTCCCAGGTTCACGCCATTCTCCTGCCTCAGCCTTCTGAATAGCTGGGACTACAGACGCCCACCACCACGCCTGGCTAAGTTTTTGTATTTTCAGTAGAGACGGGGTTTGACGGTGTTAGCCAGGATGGTCTCGATCTCCTGACTTTGTGATCCGCCTGCTTCGGCCTCCCAAAGTGCTGTGGTTATAGACGTGAGCCACCGCGCCCAGCCAGATTTCACTCCTTCTAAATGCTCTAGTGACAATCTATCCTCTGCTTCCCGCACCTGGTGGTTGCTGCCATTCTTTGGTTTCTGCCCACGTGACTCCAATCGTCAAGGTCAGCAACTTTAACTCTCTCTCTCTCTGCTCTGTCTTTATATCACCTCCTCCTCTGTGTGTATCAAATTTCTCTCTGTCTCTTTCTTATAAGGATACTTGCGACTGCATTTAGGACCCACTCAGATAATCAAAAGTAGCCTCCTCATCTCACCTTTACTTCATCACATCTGAAAAGAATCTTTTATTCAATAAGGTGATATTTACAGATTCCAAGGATTTAATCCTGGATATCTTTTCAGGCCATTTTTAAGCTTGCCACATCCCATGTAACTTTGGTAGGATGAAACTTACTAGCACTCATTGGATTTAGCAGTTATAGGGATTTTAGTGACCACAGTAACTGAAAGTTTAAAGTTATAGGTGGAAAGCAATATGCAAAAACAAACAAAATGTCTTTTTGTTGTCTGGGATTTGAAGTTCTAACTTGGTATGAGAGCAAAGAGTCTTAAAATTCATCTCTGGAGAACCGGCACCTGTGGATAATGGATTATTGGGATGGAAATTATAATAGAAGTGAAGATCATTTTAATAGATCTTTTAGTAAATTCATTCCTATGGCAAATTACATTTTTAAAACATGTCTATGGTCAAAAATGAAAACCACAACCCATATAAAATAAATATTTATTTTAATAAATTGCAGAGGCAATATATCTTATAAACACCATCGAGGTTAAGGTATAAAGTTAATCACATCCCTGAACCAAATCCCATCATAGCCATTCATTTAACCTCATAGATATGAAAACATTTTAAATGTTGCTGATATACACTCGTGGTATTGTTCAACATGGTCCTCTGCCTCCTGTATTTCCTGCAAATAAAATAGGCGACTAGCTCCAGAAGCTCAGTTTAACTCAGGTTAAATCAAGGCATGAGATAGTGATATACAGTGTCTGATGCTCCCTTTCTCTTGTAAACTCTTCATGTCTTTTTGTAAATTGACAATAAGTAAACTTCACATATTAAAGTGTATCATTTGATAAGTTTTGACATAATGCATACACCCATGAAACCATCGCTATCCTCAAGATAATATATCAATTCCCAAACTTTGTGTGTAATCCTTTTAACCCCCTCCTGCTTGATTCTACTTGTCATGTCCAGGTAACAAAATGGCAGATCAGTTTGTATTTTCTAGAATTTTACATACATAAAATCATAGAGTATGATTTTGATACTGTCAATATCCTTCTTTTAAACAGCGTGATAATTTTGATATTCTTTTAGCTTATTGCATGCATTGATAGTTTATTCTTTTATATTACTGAGTTATACTCCACTTATACCACAGTTGCTTGGTCTATTAATCTATTTTGAACATTTTCTTGATTTCTAGTTTTTGGCTAGTAGTATAAAGGTACTCTAAACATTTATTTTAAAAATATTGAATGGACAGATTCAGTCATTTTCCTTGAGTAAAGTATCTAGAAGAATAGTTGTGTCACATATTAAGCATAAATTTAATGTTTTACAAAGCTGCCAGGCTCTTTTCCCAAGCAAGTGCACTGTTTCATTTTCCCACCAGCAGTTTTCAAGAGTCACTACATGTTCTCAACACTTGTTACTATGAAGGCTTTTGAATTTCAGGCATTCTGATAGGTATGTAGTAGTATCTCATTGTGGTGTCAAATTGCAATTTGCATCAACCTGCATAATTATTAATGTTCACTATCTTTTCATGTGCTTTATTATCATCCATATGTCTTTGGAGAGATGTTTGTTTAATTCTTTCGCCTATTTAAAAAATTTTTATTTTTGTGATGCTTACAGCAGTCCTTATTATGCATTGAATATATGTTTCAAGACCCTCGGTGGATGCCTGAAACCACAGATAATACCAAATCTGATTGTCACCAGTTGGAACACATTCAGTTTTTGTCTTTCATCTGGAGATTTAGTGTCCTTCCCATCTTAACTAAGCACTCATCATGCACTGTGGCTATAACTTTTGCAGTTTGAGATTCAAGAGCAAAATCAGCACAAATTTATTTTTCCTTAATCACAATTTCATAGATAAGAAGATTCTTACTATAGATCTTAGTGCCCTCGGCATAAGATATTTTTTTCGTGTTGAGTGAGAAACTTTCACCTTTTCCCTAAATAAAGCACTTTAAAGCTTCTCTTTGGCATATCTGAATTGCCAACAACACCAGTGTTGTGCTTTGAGGCCATTATTAAGTAAAATAGGGATTACTAGAACACAAGCACTGAGATTCTGTGATAGTTGATCTGCTCACGAAGAAAGCTACTAGGTAACTAAAGGGTGGGTAACATAACACCTCATAAATATGCTGGACGCAGGGGTGATTTGCATCCCAGCTGGGACAGAGTGGAATGGAACAAGATTTCATCATGCTACTCAGAACAGCACACAATTTGAAACTTAGAGCTCACTTATTTCAGGAATTTTTTGTTTGATATTTTCAGATTGTGCTTGACCATGTGAGTAACTGAAACCCTGGAAAGCCATACTGCAAACAAAGGGGAATTACTGTAATTTCACGTGTCAACTTGAATAGGCTAACAAATCCTCAGATAGCTGTGTCTAGGAGGGTATTTCTAGAAGAGATTCACTTTTGAATAGGGCATCCATCTTCTACCCTTAGACATTTGTTTTTTAATGCTCAGCCCCTTGGTCTAGGACTGGGAATCAAAGAATTACGCAATTGGCCTCACTTTTTCCTACCCTCCATCACCCTATTCTCAGGCCTTCAGACTTTGAAGCTGGAACTACACCACCAGCTTTTCTGGCCCTACCACTTACAGAGAGCAGATCATGGGGTTTCTCTGGTTCCATAATTGTGTGAGATAATCCGTTATAATACATCTCTCTCTGTACTATCTAAATGTAACCCATGTAAATCACTACATTTAATTAAAAGAGAAAAATAATAATATTTTCAGAAAAATTATTCATCAAATACCTTAATAACAGCAAATTCTAGACAATCTTAGAAATCAAATATGCATAACCAAATTTTGTACAAAAAATATGTTTATGTTACTGAGAAAGACATTTAAGGCCATGTTAACCAATATTCAGGCTGCAAACACCATAAAGTTAGGACTTTATACATTTGCTATGAAGGAATTTAAATATATTAAATGATATGCACGGACTGGGAAATGTTTGAAACTGAAAAAAATAAACCTAATATCCAGGCCCAATTTTTAAATTACTGAAACTAAATAAGAAAAAGAGAAGTGGCCTAAGAACATTATGCAAATATTACAAGACATTTCACTGGAGAGAAAATAAAATAGCCAATAAACATAGAAATGTTTATGCTAGGTAGTAGCTAAAAAGTGCAAATTAAAATGAGAATAATTTTCAGCTATCTAGAGAGAAAGAGATCATGTAAAATATAATAAAATCATGGGAGTATGAGAAGATATTTGGCATATAAAATACCTTCTTAATAAAAACCATAAATTGACATTTTTTAAAAAGACAACTCAATAGAAAAAATGAGCTCAAATGATCCAAATGGTCAATAGACATGTGAAAGTTTATCACTGATCAGGAAAAAACAAATTAAAATTCTTAGATATCATTATATATCCAGAATAATGCCTCAGATAAGACAGACAGAAAATACCAAATACTGGCAGCCTTGTAAAGAAATTATTTGGATGTTAAATTTGTAAAACTACTTTGGAAAAGTGTTTATAATATTTACTACAACTGAATATATCTAACTGTACTCATAGGTATATTTTCAACAGAAATGTGTACATATATTCACCAAAAATAAAAAAGAATGATCGTTGCATAACTACTCCTAAAAGCCTCAAACTGGAAACTATTCAAACACCCATCAACATAGAACAGGTAAACATACTGTGTTATAATCACACAGTATGGAAACTTTTAAACACCAGTGAGCAAAGAATAGGTAAACATGTTGTGAGATAGTCACACAACAGATTGCTATATGTAGCGATGAGAAGGAATAAACTACTTCACACAACAGTGTGGATTATTTCAAACACACAAGGTTGAACCAAAGAAGCAAAATGGAGGAGTTTATATTCCATAATTCTGTTTATGTAAAGTACAAAAAATAGACTATACTAACTTATGCCTTTAGGAATTGGGATAATAGTTAGTTACCCTTACTGGGAGTGGTTAAAGAACTGGGAGCATGAAAGGGTTATCTGCGGTGCTGGTCATGTTCCCTCTCTTGATCTGGTTACTGGGTATACAGACATGTTCTGTGTGAGAAAATTTATGAACTATTTCACTGGAGATAATTTAAAACAACCAACCGTTTTTTAAAAGAGTTCCTCTAAATTGGTAACTAATTGATAATCATTCCCTTGTTAAAATTTATATTTCATTAAAGTAAACACATTTTTTAAAAGAATAATGCTATTGAATCACCCAGGATGTGAAGATATAGGTATTCAGACACAATGCTGGTAGAAGCATTAAAGAGAAAAGCTATATCAAAAATTCATTTGGCAGCCCTATAAACCTAAAAATATATACATGCTACAACACATTAGTTCTACTCCATCATCCAAAGAACTTATTTACTTCTGCCTTAATTTTGTTATTTACCCGGTATTCATTCAGGAGCAGGTTGTTCAGTTTTGATTGTGCAGTTTTGATTGAGTTTCTTAATCCTGAGTTCTAATTTGATTGCACTGTGGTCTGAGAAATTGTTATTATTTCCATTCTTTTACATTTGCTGAGGAGTGTTTTACTTCCAATTATGTGGACAATTTTAGAATAAGTGTGATGTGGTACTGAGAAGAATGTATATTCTGTTGATTTGGGGTAGAGAGTTCTGTAGATGACTATTAGGTCTGCTTGGTCCAGAGCTGAGTTCAAGGCCTGAATATCTTTGTTAATTTTCTGTCTATGCCTTTCTGTCTAGTCTGGCACTGTGCTGACTTGCAGTAAAGGTAGGGGGTGGTGAGCAGAGTGAGACCATTCTTCTCATTCTTTTAATTTGGATTTTGTTCAGTTCTGTGTACCACGTGGGTATCTCATACTTGACATCACTGCAGCACCGTGACTTTATAACATTCTGTGTGCTACAAAATGAATGACTCTTGGAACATGGGTTAAATCTTAGCCCCAATGTGATGATATTAAGAAGTGGGACCTTAAGGAAGTGATTAGTTCATGAGGGTGAGACCTTATGAATGAAATTAGTGCCCTTATAACAGAGATTCCAGCATACTCCTTTGCTTTTTCACCCTGTGAAGTTGCAATAAGAGGATAGCTATCTAACTAGGAACTAGAAAACCAGCCCCAACGAGACACTAAATATGCCTAAGCCATGATATTGTATTTTCAGCCAGCTCCCTCCAGAGCTGTGAAATATACATTTGTTTTATTTATAACCCACCTGGTCTATGGTATTCTGTTACAGCACTCCAAAGGGATTAAGACCCTGATATGGTTTGGCTGTGTCCCCACCCAAATCTCATCTTAAATTATAGTTCCCATAATCCTCACGTTATGGGAGGGACCTGGTGTGAGGTAATTAAATCATGGGGGAGGTTACCGTCATGCTGTTTTTGTGATAGTGAGTTTCACGAGATTTGATGGTTTTATGAGGGGCTTTTACCCCTTTGACTCAGCACTTGTCCTTGCTGTCGCCATGTGAAGAAGTACATGTTTGCATCCCCTTCCTTTATTATTATAAGTATCCTGAGGCCTCCCCAGCCATGCTACACTGTGAGTCAATTAAATACCTTTCCTTTATAAATTACCCAGTCTCAAGTATGTCTTTATTAGCAGTGTGAGAACAGACTAATACAGACACTGTGTAAATTACTGAAACTTAACAGGTACATAAAAAGAAAGATGAGAACAAAATTAATATACTTTTTCTCATGCTTAATTTATACACTTTATTATATTCCTAATGTTTCTCCCCCCTTTATTCCTCCTTCTATCACTTTCTTCCTTCCTATCTTCCTTCCTGTATAAATCTTCTTTCCTTATTTTAGCATATTTAGGCAGGAACAGAATGACAGGAGTTTGCATGTTATCTGTTGTCTCCCAGGAAATAGGCAAAGCTCCCTCATGAACCCTTAGCTTATCAGCTCTGGAAAAGTGATTACAAAATTGGGTTTGGACTTATTAGTGATTTAACTTGCAAATTGCCTTTTTGCCTCCCTGGGATTCCAGCTAAGGCTATTAGAAATGGAGTTGGACAATTCCCTATTGCTGTTCTCCTTAAGTTCTGACATTTCATTATATGCATCTTTAATTTTTTCAAACAAAAGAAATTGAGGAAATATTACTGAAATGTTTGAGATCTTTTTTCTTTTATGTTTGTTGTTCACATTCTTAAGATAATCATTTCAGAGATTTTTAATGGATGTATTTGGAAACCAGACATCAATGGGGATACAAATATACTTGGCATTATAAAAGCAGGACTACATAGGCCTTACAATAGCACAACAAAGAATACAGACATTGCTATATAAGAAGTATAAAGAGATATGAAAATACAGTACAAGATTTTAATTAAAACTTGGGCTTCAAGCTGAAAGTAGTATGTGAATGAGGCTTTGAAGCTGATTGATTCAATGGAAATAACTGGAGAGCTGGGTATACAACAAATTCTATGCGCAGGAAAAGAGAAACAGCAAAAACAGGGACAGCAAGAAAACAAGGGTGGGAAAAGTTCTGTGAGCAGAGAAACAGTGGCATGAAGAACAGAATGTGAAGTTAGAGTTATGGGAGTTTGAATCTGGCTCTGACACTCCTTGGCTCTGTGACAAAATTCCTGTACTGTGAATATAACAATGGTAACTAAATTACAGGAATGTTATGAAGATTATATGAGATAATGGATTTTAAAATGCTTAGCATAGTTTCTGGTGCATAGGGAGCACTTGTGGGACTGAAGTTGTTATTCTTGCTGCAATTACGTAAACAAGGAAAACTCTAGTGAACCTGAGCTTAAGTTCTAGGGAAATTGATGATGTGTTTGGAAACCGACAATGGAGAAAATTGTGGAGGCCTTGAATATTTTATTTTATTGGCATTATATTGAGCATAGCAGTGTCATGGTCAGAACCATATGGTTATTTAAAAGTTAGTCATTGGGAATATTTAGCACATTTAAGAATGGGAAAATTACCAGTAACCAAAATCAGATGGGAAGTCTCTAAAATGCCTGAAACATGTGAGAAAGAGATAGAACAAAGAGAAAAGTCAGTAAGTGTGAGCCAGGTGCGTAGGTTTGTGGTTAAAAAAAAGTCTCAGTATGTAGAATGATGGGGGTAATAACATTTTCCTTTATCATTATTAAAAAATATTTCTTGAACCTTGCTGTGTTCTAAGTATTATCCCAGTTTGCTAGTGATATGGAAAAAGTCCAAATCCTCATTCACTTTGCATTCAATTAAGGGATGGGATACCTTCAACACACAGTTGAAACATACAAAATAATTTCAGATGTAATAAGCATAATGAAGATTTACACAGAAACATTTTAGAGAAATAAATAGTGGTGAAGATATTTTAAAAGATAGGCTACTTTAGATAGCCTGGACGGATAAAAAGATGTACATCTTATATTATGTCTGTATTTGAAGACAAGTTCTGTGAAGATAAAGATTTAAGCGTTTTTCCCTTCAGTTTTACTAGTTTTATAAGCTTTTCAAGTCCTCTATTGAAAGCCATGACACGTGTCTTCAGAACTTAGCAATTAGGGCACCGGGTACTGAAAAAAGGAGCTATTGCACCTTCTGCAACCCTGATAAGATATTGTTTAACTTGCCCCAAATAAGTTTCTGGACCAAATAAAAAAAAATTATTGTTTGGTTGCCCTTAAGTTTCCAAGGATATGCAATTGAAGACATTCTATTTTCTCCAATGATGTTCATGATACTGTTTTCAAAGACATTCACTGAAGATGTAAATGTGAAAGAATACAGGACTTATGTAAACTACATACATTTTATCAAACTTATTTTAGGAGAAGACTACTTCATGCTTATAATTATTCAACACTTGCAGATCAATCCTTTCTTCTTCCTTTCCTTCCTTCTTTCTCTCTCTCTCTCCTCTTCTCTGTTTCCTCCCTGTCTGTCCATTTCTGGCTTAGTTTATTTATTTATTTATTTTTAAATAATGAGTTACAGGTATCCAAGAAACCTAGCATTTTGAGTAGAATATTTGTTTTTAATTTTAATTTATGCATACTCTACATTGATTCATAAATTATAAATTAATCTTAAAGATAAAATTGATATACATTTTATCACTTTAAAATATAGATATAAATTATTAATTTGTTATTGTAAAATGCCAGTCCACCTGAGAAAATTTATTTAAAAAAAATTTGAGATTACTTTTTTATTTAGGGATATTTTAAAAAAATAAATAACATTGATGGGCCACTAGTTAGACTAATAAAGAAAAAAAAAAAAGAGAGAGGTCCAAATAAACAAAATCAGAAATAATGAAGGTAACATTACCACTGACCCTACAGAAATATTTTTTTAAAATCCTCATAAACTTTCAAATTATGAACATGTCTATGCACACAAACTAGAAACCCTACAAGTAATGGATAAATACCTAGAAACAAACAATTTCCAAGATTGAACCAGGAAGAAATTGAAACCATCAGTAGACCAATAGTGAGTTCTGAAACTAAATCAGTAATAAAAAGGCTATCCATCAGAAAAAGCCCAGTATAAAATAGATGCACAACTGAATTCTACCAGGCATAGAGAGAAGATACACTGGTACTATTTATTCCCAGTGAAACTATTTCAAACAAACTGAGGAGGAGAATGTTCTCTCTAACTCACTCTGTGAGGCCATCATCATTTTGAAACCAAAACCTGACAGAGACACAAGGAAAGGAAAACTTCAGGCTAATATTCTTGATGAACTTTGATGCAAAAATCATCAACAAAATATTAACCATCCAAATCTAGCAGTACATCAAAAGGCTAATTCACCAAAATCAAATAGGCTTTATCCCTTGGCTGCAAGGTTGGTTCAGCATATGCAATTTAATAAATGTGTTTCATCACATAAACGACACTAAAACCAAAACCACATGATCACCTCAAAAGATGCAGAAACAGCTTTTGATAACATTCAACATTTCTTCATGTTAAAAACACTAACAACCTAAGCATTGGAGATACATACCTCAAAATAATAAGAGCTATCTATGACAAACCCACAGCCAACAACATAATGAATGGGCAAAAGCTGGAAGTATTCCCTTTGAAAACCAGAACAAGACAAGGATGCCCACTCTTACCATTCCTATTAAACACAGTACTGAAAGCCCTAGCCAGAGCAATCAGGCAAGAGAAAGAAACAAAGGCATCTAAATAAGGAGAGAGGAAGTCAAACTATCTCTGTTTTCAGGTGATATAATTCAATACCTACAAAACCCCATTGTCTCTGACCAAAAGCTCCTAGATCTAATTAACAACTTCAGCAAAGTTGCAGAATACAAAATCAATGTACAAAACCAGTATTTCTATACAGCAATACTGTCCAAACTGAGTGCTATATCAAGGACATATTCAAAACAGTCATGAAAAAAAAAAAAAATACCTCGAAGTACAACTAACCAAGAAGGTGAAAAATCTCTACAGTGAAAATTACAAAACACTGCTGAAGGAAATCAGAGATGACACAAACAAGTAGAAACTCAATCTGTGCTTGTGGACAGGAAGAATCAATATTGTTAAAATGGCCATAGTGCCAAAAGCAATTTACAGATTCAATGCTATTCCTATCAAAATACCAATGACATTCTTCACAGATTTTGCTAACACTCTTCTAAAATTTATATGAAACAAAAAAAGAGCTCAACTAGTCAAATCAATCCTAAGCAAAAAGAACAAATTTGGAAGCATGATATTACCTGGCTTCAAACTATAGTATAAGGCTACGATAACCAAAACAGCATGCCACTGGTACAAAAACAGACACATATCAAAGGAACATGATACAGAGCCCAGAAATAAAGCTGCACAGGTACAACCATGTGATCTCAAGAAAGTCAACATAAACAAGCAATGGGGAAAAGACTCCCTATTAAATATATGGTGTTAAGATTATTGGCTAGTTGTATGCAAAACATTGAAACTGAATGTCTTCCTTACACCATAAACAAAAATCAACTCAAGATAGATTAGTGACTTAAATGCGAAAACTAAAACTATAGAAACAGTTGAAATCAACCTAGGAAATACCAGTCTGGACATAGGTTTCAGTAAAGGTTTCATGACAAAGATGACAAAAGCAATTGCAACAAAAACAAAAATTGACAAATGGGACCTAATTAAACTAAAGAGCTTCTGCACAGAAAATGATATTATCAACAGAATAAATAGCAAATCTACAGAAGGGGAGAAAATATTTGCAAAATATACAACTGACAAAAGTCTAATATCTAGAATCTATAAGAAACTTAAGGCTGGGTACTGTGGCTCAAGCCCGTAATCCCTTTGGGAGATCAAGGCAGGCAGATCAGGGGGTCAGGAGTTCGAGGCCAGCCTGGCCAACATGGTGAAACCCCGTTTCTACTAAAAATACAAAAATTAGCTGGGCATGTTGGTGCGTGCCTATAATCCCAGCTACTGGGGAGGCTGAGGCAGAAGAATAGATTTAAGCCATTCTTAAACGAGATCATGCCACTGCACTCCAGCCTGGGTGACAGAGCAAGACTCTACCTCAAAGAAAAAAAAGAAACTTAAAAGCTGCAACAAGCTAAAAACAAACAAACAAAAAAAACTCTCATTAAAAAGTGGGCAAAGGACATGAACAGAAACTTTTCAAAAGAAGACATACACATGGCCAAGAAGTATATGAAGAAAACTCAATATCACTGATAATTAGATAAATGCAACACAAAACCACAATGGGATACCATCTCACGCTACTCAGAATGGCTATTGTTAAAAAGTAAAAAAATAACAGATGCTGGTGAGATTGTAGAGGAGTACTTAACACTGCTGGTGGGAATTTAAATTAGTGTAGTCACTGTGGAATGCAGTTTAGCAATTTCTCAAATAACTTAGAACTACCATTCAACACAGTAATCCCATTGTTTTTTATATACTCAAAGGAATATAAATTGTTCTACCATAAAGATACATGCATGCATATGTTCACTGCAGTACTATTCAAAATAGAAAAGACATGGAGTCAACCTAAATGCCCATCAATGGTAGACTGGATAAATAAAAATTCCATAAACACTACGGAATACTCTGCAGGCATAAAAAAATGAGACAATGTTCTTTTCAGCACTATGGATGGAGCTGACGGCTATTTTTCTGAGTGAACACAGAAACAGAAAACCAAATACTATATTTCTCCCTTGTAAGTGGGAGCTAAACATCAAGTACACATGAACACAATGGAGGGAACAATAGACACCAAGGCCTACTGGAGAGTGGAGGGTGGGAGGAGTGTGCAGATCAAAAACCTATCTATTGAGTACTGTGCTTCTTAACTGGGTGACAAAATAATGTGTACATCAAACCCATATGACACACATTTTATCTATAAAACAAATCCACACATGTACCTCTGAAACTAAAAGTAAAAAAACAAACAAACAAAAAACACGAAAACCAGCTTTTTACATTGTTTTTCTACATTTTATTTCTTTAATTTTTAAATTTGTGGGTACATAGAAGGTTTATATATTTAGGGGTACCTTAGAGACTCTGAAACAGGCCCAGAATTCATAATAATCACATCATGGAAAATGGAGTATATATATCCCCACAGGCATTTAACCTTTGTGTTACAAACAACCCAATCATAGTCTTTTAGTTATTTTTAAATGTATAATTAAGTTATTATTGAATATATTGACTGTGTTGTGCTATCAAAAACTAGGTCTTAATCATTCTTAATAACTATTTTTTGTACCCATTAACCATCCTAACTGCCCCCCACACATACCCACTATCCTTCCCAGTCCCTGGTAACCATCCAGAAGAATGTCTCTTTTGTATTTTATGTCTCAGAAATAAATGAGAACATGTGATGTTTGTCTGCCTGGTTTATTTCACTTGACATAATGACCTTCAGTTCCATCCATGTTGTTGTAAATGACAGAATCTCATTCTTCTTATGGCTCCATAGTACTCCACTGTGCATAAGTACATTTTCCTTATCTGTTCATCTCTCAATGGACCTTTAAGTTGCTTCCAAATCTTGGCTGTTGGGAACAATGCTGCAATAAACATGAGAGTGCAGATATCTTTGCAATATACTGATTCCCTTTCTTTTGGGTATATATTCAGCAGTGAAATTATTGGATCATACAGTAGCTCTATTTTTAATTATTTGAGGAATCTTCAAACTGTTTTCCATGGTGGTTGTACAAATTTACATTCACACCAACAGTGTAGGAGGGTTCTTTTTTGTGCATCTCTTCTGCAGCGTTTGTTATTTATTGCCTGTCTTTTGGGTAAAGCCATTTTATCTAGATTGAGATGATATCTCTCATTGTAGTTTTGGTTTGCATTTCTCTAATTATAAATAATACTGAGCACTTTTTTATGTGCCTGATTGTCATTCATATGTCTTCTTTTGAGAAATATCTATTCAAATTTTTTGCCCATTTTAAAAGCAGATTATTAGTTTTTTTCCTATAGAGTTGCTTGAGCCACTTATACATTGTAGTTCTTAACCCCTTGTCAGATGAGTAGTTTGCAAATATTTTCTCCCATTCTGTTATTGTGTTTTCACTTTGTTGGTTATTATCTATGTTGTGTAGAAGTTTTTTAACTTGATGTGATTCCATGTGTCCATGTTTTCTTTGGTTGCCTGTGCTTTTGGGGTATTGCTCAAGAAGTCTTTGCACAGACCAAAGTCCCAAAGAGTTTCCCCAATGTATTCTTGTAGTAGCTTTGTGTCCCGAATTGGTGGGTTCTTGGTCTCACTGACTTCAAGAATGAAGCCGCGGACCCTCGTGGTGAGTGTTACAGTTCTTAAAGATGGTGTGTCCAGAGTTTGTTCCTTCAGATGTCCAGACGTATCCGGAGTTTCTTCATTCTGGTGGGTTCGTGGTCTTGCTCAGTTCAGGAATGAAGCTGCAGACCTTCGCGGTGAGTGTTACAGCTCTTGAAGGCGGCATGTCTGGAGTTGTTCAATCCTTCTAGTGGGTTCGTGGTCTCACTGGCTTCAGGACTGAAGACGCAGACCTTCGCTGTGAGTGTTACAGCTCATAAAGGTGGTGTGGACCCAAAGAGCAAGGAGAAGCAAGATTTATTGCAAAGAGTGAAAGAACAAAGCTTCCACAGCATGGAAGGCGACTCCAGCAGGTTGCCCTGCTGGCTCGGGTGGACTGCATTTTTATTCCCTTATCTGTTCCCACCCACAATCTGCTCATTGGTCCATTTTATAGATAACTGGTCCGTTTGACAGAGTGCTGATTGGTGCATTTACAAACCTTTAGCTAGACACAGAGTGCTAATTGGTGCATTTACAATCCTTTAGCTAGACAGAAAAGTTCTCTAAGTCCTCACCTGATTACCTAGACACAGAATGCTGATTGGTGCATTTACAATCTGTTAGCTAGACACAGAGTGTTGACTGGTGAGTTTACAATCCTTTACCTAGACAGAAAAGTTCTCCAAGTCTCCATCTGTCCCAGAAGCCCAGTCGGTTTCACCTCTCACTGGCACTCACCTGTAGGACTTTGTGGCACTTATCCTGGGCACTCTGGCAGCCCAGAGGGAGCTCGTCCCAGACAACCAAGAGGAAAAGACACGAAGCGAGAAAGAGAGGGAGACCCGCCATCGTGGCCAACAACCCTGCAAAGAGGGAACAGCAGTCCACACACAGGACCCAGCCTTATATCAAGCCCAGCAGGCCCTGGCCTGCCCCATGGAGCCTGCACTCACCTGGAACCTGCCCCGGCCTGCAAGCATGACGGGCAGCCCCAGCTCCCACCCAGCCTCTCCCTCCACACCTCCCTGTGAGCAGAGGGAGCCAGCTCTGGCCTTGACCAGCCCCAGAGAGGGGCCCCCACAGCGCAGCAATGGGCTGAAGGAGCCCTCGAGCATGGCCAGAGCAGAGCTGAGACCGAGGAGGTGCTGAGAGTGAGTGAGGGCTTCTAGCATGTTGTCACCTCTCAATCCCCCCTCTAAACAGGACACCCCAACTGCTGTTGGGAATTTGGCTGATGACCGCTCTAGTTACTTCCTGCTGCTTCAAGCCACTGAGGTGTGGCCCTGTGTTATGGAACCCACCGGGAGGGAAGAACAGCTCTGGACAGGAGGAACAAACAACTCGGATGTGCCACCTTTATGAACTGTAACACTCACTGCAAAGGTCTGCAGCTTCACTCCTGAAGTCAGCAAGACCACAACCCACTAGAAGGAAGAAACTCCAGACACGTCTGAACATCTGAAGGAACAAACTCTGGACACACCATCTTTAAGAACTGTAACACTCACCACAAGGGTCCGCGGCTTCATTCTTGAAGTCAGTGAGACCAGGAATCCACCAATTCCAGACACAGTTTCATACTGTGTGAGAACAGTATGAAATCCAAATCTAAATCAGTCTTTAATCCATTTAGATTTGGTTTTGTATATGGCAAGAGATAGAGTCTTGTTTCCTTCTTCTGCATATAAATCTCCAGTTTTCTCAGTACTATTTACTGAAGAGACTGTCTCTTTACCAGTGGATGTTATTGGCATCTTTGTCAAAAATGAGTTCACTGTATGTGTGTTGATTGGTTTCTGGATTCTCTATTCTGTTCCATTGGTCTATGTGTCTGTTTTTTTATGATAGCAGCTTGCTGTTTTGCTTACTATATGTCTGTAGTATAATTTGAAGTCAGTTAATGTGATTCCTCCAGTTTTGTTCTTTTTGCTTAGGATAGCTTTGCTATTCTGTTTTTTTTATGGTTTCACATAAATTTTAGAATTTTTTTCTCTGAAGAATGTCATTGGTACTCTGATAAGTTTTGCAATAAAGCTGTAGATTGCTTTGGGCAGTATGAGCATTTTAATAATATTTATTCTTCCAATTCATGAACCTGGAATAGCTTTTCATTTTCTGGTGTCTTCAATTTCTTTTATCAGTGTTATATAGTTTTCATTGTAGAGATCTTTCACTTCATTTAATTTCTTGATATTTAAATTTATTTGTAGTTACTGTAAATGAGATTATCTTCTAGGTTTTTTTTTTTCAGGGTGTTTGTTGTTGCCATTCAGAAATGCTACTGATTTTTGTATGTTGATTTTGTGTTGTGCAACTTTACTGAATTTGTTTATCAGTTCAAATAGGTTTGTTTTGTGTGTGTGTGGAGTCTCTAGGTGTTTTCAAATATAAGATCATATCATCTGCAAGAAAAGGCTAATATGTCTTTTTCCTTTCCAATTTGGATGCCCTTTATTTCTTTCTCTTCTCTGATTGCTCTAACAAGGACTTCTAGCACTGTCATATGATGGTGGTGAAAGAGGACTTCTTTGTGATGTTCTACATTTTAGAGGAAAGGCTTTCAAGTTTTCCCCATTCAGTGTGATTTTAGCTCTGTGTCAGTCATATACAGCTTTTAAGACCTGTTTTTGACCTAACATATGGTCTATTTTTGAGACTGATCTGTGTGCTGTGGAGACGAATATATATTCTGCAGCCATAGATTAAAATGTTTGATAAACATCTATTAGGTACATTTGTTGTATAGAGTAGATTAAGTCTGATGTTTCCTAGTTGATATTCTGTCTAGATAATCTGTTAAATAATGAAAGTGAGCTGTTGAAGTCTCCATCTATTACTGTATTGGAGTCAATCTCTCTCTTTGGTTATAACAATATTTGCTTTATATATCTGAATGCTCCAGTGTCAGGTGCATATATATTTATAATTGTTATATCCTTTGGCTTAATTCTTTTATTATTATATAAATGATATAATGTCTCTTCTTACAGTTTTTGTCTTGAAGTCTATTTTGTCTGATATAAATATAGCTACTCCTGCTTTTTTCTGTTTCCATTGTCATATAATGCATTTTTCTATTCCTTTATTTTCATTCTTTTTGTATCTTTATAGATGGATTGTTTCTCATAGGCAGGTGATCATTGCATCTTTTTTGTTTCATCCATTTAGTGACTCTTTTGTTTTTATTTGAAAGTGTAGTCCATTTACATTTAATGTTATTATTGATAAGTAGGGATTTACTTATTCCTGCCATTTCCTAATTGGTTTTCCGGTTTGTTTGTTTTTGTTTTTTTTTTTTTTGGGGGTGTGTGTGTGTGTGTGTGTGTGTGTGTGTGTTCTCTTTTTTTTTTTTTTCAATCCTTCCTGTCTTACTTTTAGTGAAGGTGATTTTCTGTGGTGATATAATTTAATTATTTGCTCTTTATTTTTTATCCATTATGTTCTTCAATTTGAGGTAGGCATGAGAATTGCAAAAATAATCTTACAACGCATTATTTGAAACTGATGACAATTTAACACTGATTGTGTAAGCAAAGAAATGAATACAAAGAAAACTAATAAAAACTCTGCACTTTATCTTCATCTCTCTGCTTTTAATATTTTGTAGTTTCTCAGCTTCTCTTTATGTCTTATTGTAATGTCTATGTTTTGAAAAGTGGTTGTAGTCATTTTTTAATTAGTTCACCATTTAGTCTTTCCACTTAAGGAAACAGGAGTTCACACACTGCAATTACAGTCTTAAAATATTCTGTATTTTTTTGTGTGCTTTCAATTACCTGTGAGTTTTGTAACTTCAAATGATATCTTCTTGTTACTAAAATTCTTTCCTTTCAGATGAAAGAACTGCCTTAGCATTTCTTGTAGGACAGATCAGGTGTTTATAAAATCCTTCGGCTTCTGTTTGTCTGGGAAGGTCTTTATTTCTTTTTCATGCTTGAAAGATATTTTCACTGTATATATTCTTCTAGGATAAAGGACTTTTTCTTTCAGCACTTTAAATATGTCATGCCACTCTCACCTGGCCTTTAAGGTTTCCACTGAAGTTTGCTGCCAGATGTATTGGAGCTCCTTTGTATGTTACTTGTTTATTTTCTCTTGCTGCTTTTAGGACCCTTTTTAATTCCTTGACCTTTGGGAGTTTGATTATTAAATGCCTTGATGTAGTTTTTTGGGGGGTTAAATCTGGTGTTCTATAACCTTCTTGTACTTGAATGCTGATATTTTTCTCCAGGTTTGAAAGTTCTGGCTGCGCACAGTGGCTCACACCTGTAATCCCAGCACTTTGGGAGGCCAAGGTGAGTGGATCGCTTGAGGCTAGGAGTTCAAGACCAGCCTGGCTAATATGGCGAAATCCTGTCTCTATTAAAATTACAAATATTAGCCTGGTGCAATGGCACATGCCTATAGTCTTAGCTACTCTGGAGGCTGAGGCATGACAATTGCTTGAATCTGAGACATGGAAGTGGCAGTGAGCCAAGATTGCACCATTGCACTCCAGCCTCGGCAGGGTGACACAGTGAGGCTCTGTCTAAAACAAAAACAAAAACAAAACAAAACAAACAAAAAAAGCAAATAAGCAACAACAAAAAGAGTGAGGCTCTATCAAAATAAATAAAAATAAACTCTCTGTTATTATCCCTTTGAATAAACTTTCTACCCCTACATCTTTCTCTACCTCCTCTTTACAGCTAATAACTCTTATGTTTGCCCTTTAAAGACTATTTCCTAGATCTAGTAGGCATGCATCAATGTTACTCTTTTATTCTTTAGTCTTCTCTGACTGTGTATTTTTAAATAGCCTATCTTCTAGCTCACTGGTTCTTTCTTCTGCTTGTGCAGTTCTACTATTAAGAGACTCTGATGCATTCTTCAACATGTCAGTTACATTTTTCAATTCTAGCATTTCTGTTTGATTTTTTTAAATTATCTCAATCTCTTTGTTTAATTTATGTGAGAGAATTCTGAACTCCTTCTCTGAGTTATCTTGAATTTCTTTGAGTTTCCTCAGCACAACTATTTTAAATTATCTGTTTGAAAAAAAAAAATCACCTATCTATGTTTCTCCTGGCTTGATCTCTGGTACTTTATCTAGTTTCATTGCTGAGGTTATGTTTTCCTAGATAATCTTAATACTTGTAGATGTTTTGAAGGTGTCTGGGCATTGAATTGTTATTTATTCTATTCTTCACAGTCTGGACTTGTTTGTGCCCTTCCTTCTTGAGAAGACTTTCCAGGTATTTGAAGGAGCTTGGACCCCGGCCTAATAACACTGTGATTTATGCAGACTTATAGAGGTTCCACCTTGGTAGCCTCGGATAAGATCCAGAAGTATGCTCTGGATTACCAAGCAGAGACTCTTCTTCTTTTCCCTTGCTTTCTCCAAACAAAAAGAGTCTTCCTTTCTGCATTAAGCTGCCCAGAACTGGAGGTATGGTGATGTAAGCACCCCTAGGACTGCTCTGGGTCAGACCTAACTGGGTCAGCACAGCACTGGGTCTCACTCAAGGCCCTCTCCAACCACTACTAGATTCACTCAGGGTCCCAGGGCTCTACGATGAGCAGGTAGTGAAACCAGCCAGGTTTGTTTCCTTTCCTTCACGGTATTTAGTTCCCCCAGGCCTTGGGCAGGTCCAGAGATGCTGTCTGGTAATCAGGGATTGGAATACAAAATCTTAGAATTTTACCTGATATTCCATATATATATATATTTTTTTTTTAAAAAAATAAATGAATGAATTAATTAATGCATGAATGATGCTGAAGCCTAATGGCACATAAAAAGAAAGTTTATGAAGATAATGCTCACACTGTTCCCATTTAGCAGATACCCACACAAAGAAATAAGGAACAGGAGATAATAAATACTGGAGTATGGCCTCCCATTCTATAAATGTGTAGAATAGTAACTTTTAAGCATGAGAGAAAAGAAAAGTCAATAGAGACATAAAACAACAACAACAAAACTTTAACAAGTCGATCAATGCATCTGCACATCTGTATATTTTTGTGAAATGGAAATTCAGATACTTCAACAAATGTATACAACGTTTATTACAATGTATGTACCCTCAGCCCTATGGTGAAAGCCATTGCCCCATAGAAGGATATGAATTATACTGATCACACATTTGAGCGCAGTATTAACAAAATTTAGCATGAAATATATTGTTCCTCTCTCATAATAAGAAATAAAATACACTATGGTTATCAATTCACTGAGTCATTTTGGTGCAATATCATAATGAATTAAATTCCGCATTTGGTCATAAATAACATGAAAACAGTTTATCGCATTCATGCGTTTTCTTTTCCCTGACAGTCAGTGTCATGCAATTCAAAATTACTTGAAACTACTATACAATTATACAAAAAAAGTTACCTATAAGATACATCTTCAGTATTCTTCCATCTAAATCATTTAACTGTCTATGCTATCTAAATTTTCTATACAACCCCAGTACAAGTAAACTGGAGCTGCTACTTGTAGTGGACCACAGATCCTTACTTTTTGTTAATTTTCCCAGAAGATGAATTTCCCACAAAAGGTAAAATTAGGAAATACACTTTTAGTGTTGTAAATTTAACCAAAAGTCCACAAGAAGTATGCACCTACTTCTTTACCAGTGCATACATGGCCTTAAGAATAGTATTAGCATCAAGATACAATAACAAGAGAATCAGAACATAAAAAGATTTTATGTGCAGATGGTGCCTTGCTATTTATCACTGAGCCACAAATAATTATCTTGGAAATATTGAGATAAATAGGCTCATTTAGTAAAAGAGCTAATTGTGAGAGGCATTGGGATAAATCTGAGCTATTTTCCATATCAAAGTTTTCTCTAGGTCAACTGCACCTTCTTTAGAGTTATAACCAACCCACCAGTGCCAGAACCTTTTTCCTCTTTTTCTTTGCTTTTAGGATACTTCATTTTATAGGAATATGTTCATTCTGGGATTGTAGAGTTCCATGTAGATAAACCTAGAAAGTGTTACTGTCTAAGGAATTGCAGTTACTTGTAGCATTTTCAGAAGGGCAGTTTTCTTCATGCATCTAAATTCTCTCTCCTCTTTATACTTCAGAGCCTAATAAAATCCAGCATGTTTTGGTACTTGTTTCCAATTAATGAATGTTTATGAACAGTGAACATTTGAAAGCGTTGGGATTTTTACCATGCTCATAATGGGAGGATTTGATACCAGCTTCTTTACATACATACACAGTACACGTAGTCAGGCAAAGGAGTTTTATGACAAGGGCATAGGCTGTGAGACTGCAGGGTGAAGTGGACTGACTAATACAAAAACAGGAGACTGAGTTTAGAAAACACAGACTCAAGTCCCTGTTCTCTCACTAATTAATTATATGCACAGATAAATTTTTGTCACTGCCTCTTTTCTGTGAAATGGGATTTAAGATCCTGGAATCAAATAGGGCCATACATGAAGCATTTTATAAACAGTAAAACATGATAATAAAGGTTAGCTTTGGTTGTCTCCTACAAACTGGGCAATTGAACTAATGCCACTCAGAAGTAAGTGTTAAGCATCTTTCTACCAAATACCTTAGGTTGGAATGAAAATTTCAGTAGGCAAAATTGCCTTAGGAGCCAGAACATACTTAAAAATCATGATGAAAAAAAGCATTTGCATTTTGCGTTTGTTTGACTACTTGTTAATAAGTTGTATTCTTTTTGAAAAATCCATGAAAGATAAAACAGGGTAAATATTTGTTTTGAATGCTATAATATTGCTCCTCATGTAAAGTACAGTGTAGCAATATTACAGTTGGAGCAATTTAGTAGAATGAATGAAGAAAATTGAAATTATTAAGCTAAGTGCCATCCTATATAACTAAGGTCACCTATTTAAATGATAAGATTTAGCTTTTTTTGATTAGCTACAGCTAGGCAGAGAAGACATTCAAAAACAACTGTCATCATACCAAAATACTTACAAATACTTATAATCATATTTTCTCCTTTAGCATTACTTAAGCTAGAGACGGTAATAATAAGTATATTTCCTCATGGCTACATATTCAGGACATAGGCATGAGCAAGGACTTCATGACTAAAACACGAAAAGCAATGGCAACAAAAACAAAAATTGACAAATGGGATCTAATTAAACTAAAGAGCTTCTGCACAGCAAGACAAACTATCATCAGAGTGAATAGGCAACCTACAGAATGCTAGAAAATTTTCGCAATATATCCATCTGACAAAGGGCTACTATCCAGAATCTACAAAGAACTTAAACAAATTTACAAGAAAAAACAACCCCATCAAAGAGTGGGCAAAGGATATGAACAGACACTTCTCAAAAGAAGACATTTATGCAGTCAACAAAAATATGAAAAAATGCTCATCATCATCACTGGTCATTAGAGAAATGCAAATCAGAACCACAATGAGATACCATCTCATGCCAGTTAGAATGGTGATCAATAAAAAGTCAGGAAACAAGAGATGCTGGAGATGATATGGAGAAGTAGGGATGATATGGAGAAGTAGGGATGGGTGTGTAAATTAGTCCAACCATTGTGGAAGACAGTGTGGTGATTCCTCAAGGATCTAGAACTAGAAATACCATTTGTCACAGCATTCTCATTACTGGGTTTATACGTAAAGGATTAGAAATCATTCTACTATAAAGACACGTGCACATGTATGTTTATTGCGGCACTATTCACAATAGAAAAGACTTGGAATCAGCCCAAATGTTCATCAATAATAGACTGGATAAAGAAAATGTGGCACATATACACCATGAAATATTATACAGCCATAAAAAGGGATGTCCCTTTGCAGGGACATGGATGAAGCTGGAAACCATCAATCTCAGCAAACTATCACAAGAACAGAAAACCAAACACTGCTTGTTCTCATTCATAGTGGGAGTTGAACAATGAGAACACATGGACATAGGGAAGGGAACATCAAACACCGGGGGCTGTCAGGGGGTGGGGGGCTGGGGTAGGGATACTATTAGGAGAAATACCTAATGCGGGTGATGGGTTGAGGATGCAGCACACCACCATGGCTCATGTATACCTATGTAACAAAACTGCATATTCTGCACATGTGCTCCTGAACTTAAAGTATAATTTAAAAAATGTATTAGTAAACCAGCAGAGCTCAAGCACTTAGGCATTACTTAAATTTTATTAAATGCTGTCTTCAAAAAAATAAATACATACATACAAAATAAAAGGAGAATTCTACTAGAAAAACAAATCCAGAAAAATAAAACTACGACCTCACCTAACTTGAAAGTATATTCTTGTAACAAGTAACTGGGTCACGGCCAATCATAACACCCACGCTTTCAGCCAATCACAGGCTGCAAATTGCTCAGACATGTCCAAATAAGGCAAACGTCAAGCTATAACCAATCAGGCTATTTATGTTACTTTTCTTTTCCCCCTGTGGATAAATACTGCCTGTACACATTGCTGGGTGGGGCTTTCTAAATACTGGTTCAGGGCAGTGCCTTGTTCATAAACTATTTATTTGCTCAAATACACTCTGCTAAATTTAATTTGTAGTTTTTCCTTTAACACATTTATTGCATTTATCATCCACTTATTTCATAGCAGCCTTTCAAAAACGTTGGCTGTTATTAGTTTTAGAGTAAACCTTGCATATGTATAACTGAGTTGTAATTTTTTAAATGGACATTTGGTGTGCTGTAGTTAAAATGGTATTTTTAAGTATCAGGCTGTGAGAAAATAAAGTACAGGAGTATCACCCTGCTGTTTCTGATTCCAAGTTCTGCCACTATCTTGCAACACTGTATCAATTTTCCTTCAATCTCTTCATTTTTATCGTAACGTGCTTCATTCAACCAAATATTTCTTTCCTTCATAATGTAGGAGTTTAATGTGGCAGTAGAAGCACTGAGTCAAAAATGTAGTTTTTTTGTGCCGTGGCAGGAACACTGGTTAAAATGTAGATTTTAGCTTTAGTACTGTCATAGTCACTGGTTGGCTATGCAGTCAGAGATGAGCTTCATTGTTCCAGGCATCATTTCCTAATAGATGAAAATGAAGCTTTGAATTGATGACCTATAAAGACATTATATATGTCTAAAAGTGCATATTCTAAACTTTTTTTCAATTAAAAATAAAATTATGGTATTATTAATGTCTATATAAGCTTTTCACACTTTCCAGTGCTATGAAATCCTTGTTCTACTTATCAGAAAGCAAATAGATCCAGAAAATAAAATGCTTTTTTTCAACACTACATTTCTATTTGCAATATTCTTCTCCCCAAAGAACCTATCTTAAATTAGGCAATTGAAAGGGATTATTTGCCTTCCATTTATGGAATGCTCTTATTTGGTGGTAGGAACTTGATATTTCATTTTCAGTTTTTGGAATCCTGAATGCAATAACTGATTCTGGGGTTTCAGTTTCTGTGATCTTTCTCCTTACAAACATATACGTGAAATAAAGGCCACAAAGCACATAAAATAAAATTACCTTGTGTTATATTTAACATTACTGTATTCTCTGTATGAATATATTATGTATATGTTTACATACAATATCATATTAACTACAGCACACCAAAGAATTCATTAAAAAAAATGACGCCTCAAGATGCAGAACCCTCTTTGTCAAGTAGTATCAAGAGTCTTAATGTCCTGTTTGGCTTTCACTTGATAACATTGTATTTTTGAAAGATCTAGATTGTCAGAAAGAAACGAAGTTGTATTTTCAGGTAACCTGAGGTTCTGATGTGAGTGATAGTACCTAAACTACTTAAAGTGTGATGTTAGAATTTTTAAATTGGGCAATAATTAATGCCTTCTGAAAAATAACAATTATCTAAAAAATCCCAGTTGCGAGATAACGTTCCATAGCAACAAGGAAGTGGGGCTTTCTGGTCAGAAGCTTTAGAAATGGTGACCTTGGAAAGAAAAACTAAAAAGATTCTGAGTGACATAACTGCTTCCCATGTATGTTGTCACGTGAAGATTCCTAGAAAATTCCTTAGTAGGTTTAGTGCATCCACTTATTTCACAAACACTTTAACTGTTTGTCACATGCCAGGTTGTTTGCTGTGTGCTTAACTTTTGTATAATAAAGCATACACAATCATGGGTTGAACTTCTTAATCATCTTCTAACACGTTATTGTCAAAGCAGATTTGGTTTTAACCATTTCTATTTTCATCAATATAAATTTATGAACAGATCAGTAGGTGAAGGATAGACAGAAAGATAGTAGATAATACCTTTGTTAGGGGAAGTTGTAGAATGAATAATAAGTTTTCTTAAAACCTGAACCCTTAATTTAACGTCTTGGAAGGTAGGCAAAATCTTGTCACTACCTTTAAAAGGCAGTATTCAATAAAGTATCTCTTTGGTAACCAAACAAATATGTATTGCCACAGCTAAAAATTCCTTTAGACCTCCAGGACTGATTTATGCTTTTGAACTTCTTAACTAAGTATGCTGCTGCTTTAAAAATATACAAAAATATAAATTTAGCAGAGATGACAATAAAATGTAGCTATTAAAAAAACTGGTAAATGAATTCATTGAACTTTCAGGATACAAAATTAATGTGCATAAATCAGTAGCTCTGCTATACACCAACAGTGACCAAGCTGAGAGTCAAATCAAGAACGCAATGGCTGCAAAAAAAAAAAAAAAAAAATACTTACGAATATATCTAACCAAGGATGTGCAAGACCTCTACCTGCACAAACTACAAAACGCTGCTGAAAGAAATCATAGACAACACAAACAAACAAACACACACCCCATGCTCATGGATGGGTAGAATCAATATTGTGAAAATGACCACACCGCCAAAAGCAATCTATAAATTCAATGCAGTTCCCATCAACATGCCACCATCATTCATCACAGAATTAGAAAAAACAATCCTATAATTCATATGGAACCAAAAAAGAGCCCACATAGCCAAAAATATATATAAATATATCTGAAGGCATCGATTACCTGACATGAAACTATACTATAAGACCATAGTCACCAAAACAGTATGGTACTGGTATAAAAATAAGCACATAGACAAATGGAACAGAATAGAGAACCCAGAAATAAACCCAAATACTTACAGCCAACTGATCTTTGACAAAGTAAACAAAAATGTAAAGTGGGGAAAAAACACCATGTTCAACAAATGGTACTGGGATAATTGGCAAGCCACAAGTAGAAGAAAGAAATTGGATCCTCATTTCTCACCTTATACAAAACTCAACTCAAGATGGATCAAAGACATAAATCTAACACCTGAAACCATAAAGATTCTAGAAGATAACATTGGAAAAACTCTTGTATACATTGGCTTCAGCAAAGACTTCATGATCAAGAACTCAAAAGCAAATGGAACAAAAGCAAACATAAATAGATGGGACTGAATTAAACAAAAAAGTAAAACAAAAATAATGAACAGAGTTAACAGACAACCCATAGAGTGAGAGAAAATCTTCACAATTTACACATCCAACAAAGGACTAATATCCAGAATCTACAAGGAAATCAAACAAACCAGCAAAAAAAAAAAAAAAAAAAAAAAAAAAAAATCCCATCAAGAAGTGGGCTAAGGACATGAATAGATAATTCTCAAAAGAAGATATACAAATAGCTAAGAAGCACATAGAAAAAAGCTCATCACTAATTATCAGGGAAATGCAAATCCAAATCACAGTGTGATACCACCTCGCTTCTGCAAGAAAGGCCATAGTAAAAAAATTAAAAAAAAAAAAAAAAGATGTTGGTGTGGATGAAGTGAAAATGGTACACTTTTACACTGTTGGTGGGAATGTAAACTAGTACAACCACTGTGGAAAAGAGCGTGAAGATTCCTTGAAGAACTAAAAGTAAATCTACCATTTCTTCCAGTAATCCCACTACTAGGTATCTACCCAGATGAAAAGAAGTCATTATACAAAAAAGATGCTTGCACACACATGTTTATAACAGCATAATTTGCAATTGCAAAGGTATGAAACCAGTTAAAATGCCCATCAATCAACGAGTGGATGAAGAAAATGTGATATAGATATATATCATGGAATACTACTCAGTCATAAAAAGGAGTGAAATAATGTCATTTACAGCAACCTGGATGAAATTGGAGACTACTATTCTAAGTGAGGTAATTCAGAAATGGAAAACAAGTGTCATATGTTTTCATTCACATGTGGAAGCTAAGCTGTGAGGACTCAAAGGCATAAGAATGATACATTGGACTTTGGGGACTTGGGGGAAAATGGTGACTGGTGGGAAAGGATAGAAGACTACACATTGGGTATAGTGTACACTAAAGAACTTATTCATGTAACCACAAACTACCTGTTCCCAAAAAACCTACTGAAGTAAAAAAAAAAAAAAAAAATGAAAAAAAAAAAAAACTAATTATAAAAATAACTCCCTATTACATCATCATGTAGTGAACATTCCTAATATAAGGTGGGGGTGGGAGTAATTAAAAACACTGTTTAAAAATTTTTCTTGTTAAAATATAAATATATTGTGAATAGTGCCGCAATAAACATACGTGTGCATTGCGGCACTATTCACAATAGCAAAGACTTGGAATCAACCCAAATGTCCATCAGTGACAGATTGGATTAAGAAAATGTGGCACATATACACCACGGAATACTATGCAGCCATCAAAAAGGATGAGTTTGTGTCCTTTGTAGGGACATGGATGCAGCTGGAAACCATCATTCTTAGCAAACTATCACAAGAACAGAAAACCAAACACCGCATGTTCTCACTCATAGGTGGGAACTGAACAATGAGATCACTTGGACTCGGGAAGGGGAACATCACACACCGGGGCCTATCATGGGGAGGGGGGATGGGGGAGGGATTGCATTGGGAGTTATACCTGATGTAAATGACGAGTTGATGGGTGCTGACGAGTTGATGGGTGCAGCACACCAACATGGCACAAGTATACATATGTAACAAACCTGCACGTTGTGCACATGTACCCTAGAACTTAAAGTATAATAATAATAAATAAATTAAAAATATATATATATATACAAATATAGGAATGACAACAATAGTGAAAATGTTTTTGATACCTTATTTTACTTTACATTCTACATCCAGAATGTTCTCATAATCTTAGCTATATTTTGAGAATACCTGCAAATAGTCTCATCACATAGCTAGTCCCTTGAAAATATTTACTAGGTGGCTTTTTATTTTTACCATTATAAATAATGGTCAGATGAACGTGATTTTTTGTGTATATTTGTGCATATCAAATAGTTTGTAAGATAATTTTTGAAAATGAAATTATTTCAAAGGCTATGTTATTAAAATGTGGATATGTATATTGCCTGATTTTCCTTGAGAACAACTGTACTTATACTGTGTTTTTTTGTCACCCAGGCTGGAGTGTAGTGGAGTGATCTTGGCCTTCTACAACCTCCACCTCCGGGGTTCAAGCAATTCTCCTACCTCAGCCTCCTGAGTAGCTGGGATTACAGGCACATGCCACCACACACAGCTAATTCTTGTACTTTTAGTAGAGACAAGATTTCACCACGTTGGTCAGGCTGGTCTCGAACTCCTGACCTCATGATCTGCCCGCCTTGGCCTCCCAAAGTGTTGGGATTACAGGCATGAGTCACCACGCCCGGCCTACTATTTTCTTGAAATAAAGATTTAATCAATCCTAGAAGCTTCTTATCTGTGTGTATATATTTTTACATTTCTAACAATGTATGACATTATAATATTTAAAAACTTTTCCTATTTGCTACACTATTCTACAGTTTCTTATTATTTAATCTTTCACCTATTTACTTTTTTGAGGGTTATTTCTTGTTCTAAAACATAACGATACATTAATTTTTGACATCTATAATGATGAGACATCTTGCACAGTAGAATTAAACTTAACTATGATGCAGTTTATCAATTTGATCTTTCTTTTCTAATTGTTTCACACACTTTTGGAGATTACTTGGCAACTAGTAGTTTATCAACAAATACTAATTTAACAAGGAATGAATACATTAATTAATATTGATTACTTAAGGTGAGTAATATTGGTTACTCAAGGTGAGTATATAGGTTTGGGTCTTAATTCTGAAATACAAAATGTTTATTTTTATCGGTGGTTTTCATCTTGAGATTCAGCAATCACTGAGGTATTTGATGTAAAGTGTTTGCAATAAATACTGAAACCTCTTACTGTTTCTACAAATTAGACACATGTCAATTAGCTTAATATGAGTGTGCTGTTTGCAGTTATTTGCAGTTTATTTTGTATCCTTTTAAAAACTAATATGGGCCATTAAAAAGTAACTGTATCAGACTGACTCCTCCATGCCAGGCAATTACGAAAGCTGGACCAAACCAAATTTTGTTACCACCAGGAAGCACTAGTGATTAATACAAACGAAGCACACAAGAGGGGATTAATATTCACATTGAATTTCTCCTTAAACGAATTTTAAAATACATTTTTCATAGAAAGTGGAAGTTTATTGGTCAAAAGAAATACAGAGTTCTGGCTTGCGAATGCAGCTGGAACTTGATATGCAGGAGAGAGTGGCAGAGAAAAATTATCTAAAAACCTGTATAAAAAATTCTCTCCCAACTTTGGTTGACTCCTAAGCTTCACGCACATAGAAAAGACAGCTAGAAGACCTAGCAAAGAAGAGAGGTTGCACAAGACATGGTATATATTGGAATCCAGGCCCAGATAGAATTTACATGCAATACAAAAGACAATGGGTATTCAGTTGTGACCTCTAAATGATTGTGCCTTAGATGTAAAGGCAAAATAAAAATAGAACCACCTTAACATAGCCTAAAGTAAAGCATCAACAGAATCAAGATGAAACCCTCGTATTTCAATTTTAAAATAAAACAAGGCAAACACCTACAAACCAAAATAGAAACTCAACAATCTTTATAGGAATATAAGATAATGCAAATCTCCACAAGCACACTTTATCACACACAAAAAAAAAGTGTAAAGAAAAGTAAGAAAAATATTTAAAATATGAGAAAAACAATACCATACAGCCAAAATATCTAACCTACTTATAATTGGAGTTTAATAGTGGGATAACAGAGAAAATAGGCCAGAAACCACATTTTAAAAATATTGACTAATATCTAATCTGATGAAAGACATAACTTCGTGGATTTGAGAAGTTCAGAAATGTCAACTGATCTAAATCCAAACAGTCTACCCCTGAGTCAAACTACTAAAGTCATTAGATTAGAAGTAAATATGCAGAATTCAATTTTATTTCTACATATTAGGAAAAAAATAAAAATCCTTCACAGATATGCTGCAGATAAGGGGAAACTACTGTATAAACATACATTCACATGATTTATAAAATAGGGTTCACATTAGCTGAATATTTTAAAAATAATCTTTTAAGTAAATAGTGCTGGAATAATTAGATAACCTTATAGAAAACAAAATAATTTTTGACTCATTCCTTATGCCATATGTAAAAATTAATCTGAAAGGGAAAATAGATCTACGGGTCTATGGAAGGTAAAACAATAAATCTTCAAGAATATATAGGAAAATAATTCTGTGAACTTGGGTGAACACGTATTTGTCAAACAGAACAAATATGCTCACCCCAAAATCAAAATACTGATAAATTGGACTTCTTTGAAATAAGATCTTTTGTTCATTGAAATGGGTAAGTCCAAAAAAAAACAAACAAACAAACAAACAAAACAAAAAGGAAGAAGATACATAAAACAAATATATCTAACAAAGAATACATATCCAGGTTATAAATGAATCCTACAAATTCATAATTAAACAACCAAAGACACACTTTAAAAACTGGGAAACTTGAACAAGCAAAAGTTATATAGCTAAATGGCCAATAAGCATATAAAATATGCTCAACATCATTATGCATCAAGAAAATGCAAAGTAAAATGTCAATAATTTTTCAACTTACTCCAAGCAAAAACCAAAAACTAAAATTAAGAAGACAGACAATGTCAACTGTTGGTAAGAAAGTGAAGAAACTGAAACCCTCATGTAGTGTTGGTAGAAATATAAATTACTTCAATTACTGTGAGTAACTCTTGACAACATCTATTAAGCCTGGCACACTTCTACCTTATGACCCAACAGTGCTATGTTTAGGTATATATCACAAAAACATAATTGACTACATTAGCCAACAGTATGTATAAAAATATTTCTACTGACCTCATTCATGGTAGCATAAAACTGGGAGCAACTCAAACATCTACAAAAAAGAGAATGGAAGAATTTTAGTGCATTTATAAAATCAACAAAAAGTATTCCTGAAAAATGCAAAATCATAGATAATTCTCACAGATAATATGTTGAATGAAAGAGGACAGACACACAAGTTATTATGATTTAATTCATATGATATTTAAGATGACAAAATTTAATATTTAGTTTTTGAAAGCAGAATTATTATCTCTGAGAATGATTATAAAAGAACCTTCTGTTATTCAACATAGTACTGGAAGTCCTAGCTAGAACAATTAAACAGGAGAAAGACATAAAGGGCATCTAAATTGGAAAGGAAGAAGTCAAATTATTCCTGTTTGCTGGTGATATGATCTTATATTTGGAAAAACCTAAAGACTTAAAAGAAAACTACTAGAACTAACAAACAAATGTAATAAAGTTACAGGACACAAAATTAACATACAAAAATCACTAGCATTTCTATATGCCAACAGTGAACAATATGAAAAAGAAATTTAAAAAGTAATCCCATTTATAATAGCCACACATAAAATTAAACACCTAGGAACTGACTTAATCAAAGACATGAAAGATCTCTATAAACTATAAAACACTGATGAAGGAAATCGAAGAAGATGCCAAAATATGGAAACATATTTCATGTTCATGAATTGGAAGAATCAATATTGCTAAAATGTCCATATTACCCAAAGCAACCTACAGATTCTGTGCATTCCCTGACAAAATACCAAAGACAATCTTCACAGAAAAAAAAAAAAAAAATTCTAAAATATGTATGGAACCACAAAAGGCCCATAATAGACAGAGCTATCCTAAGCAAAAGGAACAAAACTGGAGGAATCACATTAGCTGACTTCAAATTATACTACAGACATATAGTAACCAAAACAGCATGGTACTGGCATAAACACAAACACATAGACTAATGGAACAAATAGAGAACCCAGAAACAAATCAACACACCTACAGGAAACTCATTTTTGACAAAGGTGCCAAGAACATACACTGGTAAAAAGACAATCTCTTCAATAAATGCTGCTGAGAAAACTGAATAGTCAAACGCAAATGAATGAAACTACACCCCTATCTCTTGTCATATACAAAAATCAAATCTAAATGGATTAAACACTTGTTAAGACCTCAAACTATGAAACTACTACAAGAAAACATTGGGGATAATCTCCAGGACATTGGTCTGGACAAAGATTTCTTGAACAACACCCCACAAGCACAGACAACCAAAGCAAACATGGCCACATGGGATCACATCAAGCTTCTGCATAGCAAAGGATACAGTCAACAAAGTTAAGAGACAACCCACAGAATGGGAAAAAATATTTGCAAACTGCCCATCTGACAAGGGATTAATAACCAGACTACATAAGAAGCTCAAACAACTCTATAGGAAAAAAATCTCATAATCCAATCAAAAAATGGGCAAAAGATTTGAATAGCCATTTCTGAATAGAAGACATGCAAATGACAAACAGGCTTATGAAATGGTGCTCAACATCAATGATCATCAGAAAAATACAAATCAGAATTTCAATGAGATATAATCTCACCCCAGTTAAAATGTCTTTTATCCAAAAGACAAGCAATAAAAATGCTGGAGAGAATGTGGAGAAAAGGGAACCCTCATACACTGTTGATGGGAATGTAAATTGATGCAACCACTGTAACAGGTTGGAGGTTCCTGGAATAAAACTGAAAAATGAGGTACCATATGATCTAGCAATCTCACTGCTGGATATAGACATTAAATAAAGGAAACTAGTATATCAAAGAGAAATCTGTACTCCTGTGTTTGTTGCAGCACTGTTTACAATAAATAGTTAAGATTTGAAAGCAGCCTAAGTGTCCATCAGCAGATGAATAGATAAAGAAAATTTGGTACAGACACACAATGGAGTAGTATTCAGTCATAAAAAGAAAGAGATCTAGTCATTTTCAACAACATGGATGGAAATGCAGGTCATTGTGTTAAGTGAAATAGGCACAGAAAGACAGACATTGCATGCTCTCACTTATTTATGGGATCTAAAAATCAAATCATGATTTGATTGATTTGATATGAATGAACTCGTGGATACAGAGACTAGAAGGATGGTTACCAGGGGTTGGGAGGAAGGTGGAGATGGTTAATGGGCACGAAGAACAGAAAGAATTAATAAGACCTACTATTTGATAGAACAATACGGTAACTATAGTCAGTAATAACTTAATTGTATATTTTTAAATAGCTTAAAGAATGTAATTGTAATGTTTGTACCTCAAAGGAAAAAATGTTTGAGGGTTTGGATACCCCATTCTCCATGATGTGCTTATTTCACACTGCATGCCTGTATCAGAACCTCTGATGTACACCCAAAATATACACACCTACTATGTAAATATAAAAAAACAAATTTTTAAAGAACCTTCTGGAATGATGTATATTCAATTTAAGGGTGATAGTTACATTGATGCATACATATGCTTCATATTAAGCTGAATATTTAAGGTTGTGCTCTTTACTGAAGTTACACCAATTTTTTTTAAAGGGTGACCATTAAATGACATGTGATGCCATATGTTTATTTAGGAGTCAAGCTATGCTGTGTTTGTTTGCAAGCTATATGCTATGTTATGAAAAATTCTGGACTGAGTAGATTTGGCTTTTGTTTAACTCTGGCTTTCACCAACTTGATTAGGATGTGCCATAGCAGTGTTTTCTTTTTCTTCTTTTTTCTGCTTCAGATTTGTTGAGCTTTTGAATTCATGGGTTTATAAATTCTATTAAATTTGAAAAAAATTTTGGCAATTATTTCTTTAAACATTTTTTTCTGACTCTCTCTCCCGTTATTCTATAGACCTAATTATACTTGAAATTGTCCCACGAGTTTTTGATGTCCTATTCTCTTTATATTTTGGATAGTTTCCTTTTTTTCCTACTACTTCATGTTTACCACTTTTTCTTTTGAAACATGTAATTTAATCTATTGTTAATATCACGAATATACTTTTAAAAGATATCGCATTATTAAATCTAAAAGTTCAATTTTTATTTTTTATGTATTCTATTTCTTTCTTCATCATGTTCCTATTTTCACTTACTTTGAACTTTTGGAACATATTTATAGTCACTGCTATTATGTCCTTCTCTGCTAACTGCAATGGTGATTTCTAGATTCGTTTACATTTCTTAAATTTTATCTTAATTATTGGTCTTATCTTTCTGCTTCTTTACATGCCTGGTGATTTTCATTGTATGCTGTACATTTTGCATTTCTCATTATTTGTTTCTGTATGGTAGTTTTAAAATAATATTGCCCTCTTTGTTCTGGTATGCAATAGAGTTTTCGGGGATCAGTTAGAGCCTTTCAAGGTGTGTTCTCATACCTAATTCAGCTTCTTTTTCTCTAGTGGTCTGTCCCACAAATCATGAGCACCTCAGTATTCCCAAACACTAATCTCCTTTTCTCTCCACTCACAGAGATTTCTGAGGTTTGTTTGGCTTTTTCTCTTCTGTTGTTACCTGGAAACTACTTCTGAAAACTAAACTATTGCAATTATGGGAATTATCTCATTTATTTTCCTTCTCTCTGGGATCACAGTTCTGCACTGCCTGCTGTACAATAACTGAAAACCATTGTTTCATATAGTTGTCTGTTTTCTAGTTGATTGAGATGTGAGGGCAAATCAAATACCTGTTAATCCTCCTGGACTGAAATGGAAGTCTATATACAATCACTTTTATAAGCCCATTGAAAGATAATAAAAGACCAAGTGATACTAAAACATGTTTCCAAGTGATATAGTTGTGTTTTTGTTTTTTCTTAGTTTGCTTCTCTGTTTTTGCCTACATATATAATTCAATAAATATACCTACTACAGAGCAGTGAAATTAACATTTACTGAAATAAGTAAGATTTGCTGATTTAACTTTCTTCACTGTTTTCTTTATTCTTTAGCAGACCTAAAACTAGAAAATCATCACTGTCCGCTAAAATGATCTTGGACTTGGCTGATAGGAACCTATTGGATTTGAATTTTAACCATGCCACTTACTAACTCTGTGATATTAAGGAATCCACATAGCTCCCCTGAGACTCAGTTTCTTCAGCTATAAAATGAGGATGAACTAGGAATACTAATTTTGAAATATTCACTGTTTAAAATAATAAATGCATTTTATGAAACATAATGTCCTGTATATAGTTGATACAAAAAAATAGAAATCTGTGTGCTAAAGAACAGCATAGGGCAAAGGACATAACTCATGTAGAAACTGTGTGAAATAGAGGAAATAACATAGAAATTATGTGTAGGAGAGCACTAATCAAAAGTCCTTTCTTGGAAAATTTACTTGACCTTTATGAGGCTCATTTTTCTCATTTTTATAATGAAATGGTTTAAGTTGATAATTGTAAAAGTCATTTCTAAAAATGAAATTATGTGATCTGATCTCACTTAATGCCACATCTTAACAAACTGACCTAACCGGTCACATACAAAGCTCAATTTTTTGCTATTTTTTTTTCCTATTATGCACCAGCCAAAAGTAGATTTTTGTGAATTCTTGTTATCATGTAAAAAGGTTATTGAGTATTGTTTCTCGTTGGAGCAAATCTCTTCTTTTTGGGTCTTACCATGAAAAGAGTCTATTAGTTTTTTATCTCCTTGTTAATCTGTGAAGCATTTCTTTATGCATATGTATCTTTCTACCTTTTCCAGAGTTTAGAGTCTCTGTTGGAACTGTAGTCAATAAATTTCCCCATTATTTCCAAAATACAAGAACAGAGATTCTACAGACTGTCTTTCCAGCAGTTGAAAATAGAAATTATTGAGGCACTAAAACCTTATCCGAAGTGAAATTATTGTTTTTCACAGCACTTAATGAGAGAAAATTAGAAAGCCACGTGGAGGTAGGAAAAAAGTTATTAGAAACAAAGATCACTTACATTTTTTGTTAGTTTAAAATGTGTACACTACTCACACAATGTGTATTGTTTTATGATTTTCTGATGATGTCTGTATGTTACTGAAATCTTGAAAGCTAATATAAAAGTGCATGCCTGTAAAGCAAAATTTTTAAAAATTATTTTAATACTATCTGTCATTTTGCAATTATATAATCACTCAGGAGATTGTATCTTGTATTCCTACAATGCTTCCATCTAACACACACTTGCCTTGCATTCAGCTTCCTCTTCACCAGCCTGGCCAAGTAGGAGGTGAAAATACTGGCTTTAGGAGTCTAATGAGGCTAAAGGAAGAGTAGGTTTAATGACTAGTCTAAAGAGCCCAGGGCAATCTTAGAGTCAGTAACCGATGTAAAACTGATATCACAGTCCCCTGAGACAATAAGCATCATTGCAACAGGGCTAGACAGGACTAAAGCTCTTAGGGCCAAGGTAATATGTTAAGAAACTAAAGATCACCAAACAGAGTTGTGGTAAAAGTTAAGTGAAAAAAAACATACTGAATCCCAGGACAGTCATGCAGGTAATATTTATCAAAAATTTTTAACTTTTTAGATTTTTAATAAAATATTATTCCTTTCATTTTAGCTGACATAAGCATAATATAAAATTTTATATGACTATTTTAATAGAGAAAACATACCATTCTTTTCAACTCCATTTCAGTCTTTTCAGTATCTCCACGAGATGAAGTGAAATGGAGGTGTGAGAGAATCTATTATTTTATCATGTCACTTGCATTACCCCGAATATATTAATTAGTAAAACTAAAAGTTATATAAACACTTATCAGTTGATAATAAAAAGATAACTCAAGAAAAAAGAAAAATAATCCAATTTAGAAATACACAAAGGATCTTAACAGATATTTCTTAAAAGAAGATACATATGTCCAATAAGCACGTGGAAACTCAATATTATTAGTCTTTAGAGAAATGCAAATCAAAACCACATTAAGATATCACTTCATACCCAATAGGATGACTATAATAATACGTGTTTTTTAAGACAGGTGTCTTAGTCTATTACAGCAGTGTTGTGCTGCTGTAACAGAATACCAGAGGCTGGGTAATTTAAAAAGAACAGACATTTATTTCTGGAGGCTGAGAAGTTCAAGACCAAGGTTCCTGCATTTGATTTGACGAGCGCGTTCTGGCTGTGTTCTCTCATGGTAGAAGGCAGAAGGGCAAGCTGGCTGAATGAAGCCCCTTTAAAAGGGTCTTAATTCCATTAAGGAGAAGGCAGCAGCCCTCACAGCCTAATCGCCTCTTAAAGGCCTCACCTCATGTACTATCACATTGGCAACACCTGAATTTTGTAGAGGATTAAGCTTCATCATGAATTTTTGGAGGGGACAAAAACATTCAAACCACATCAACAGACAATTACAACTATTGCTAAAAATGTGGAGAATTGACTATCTCATACACCATTGCTGGGAATGTAAAATGGTGCAGCTGCTTCAAAAAACAGTGGGTGGTAAAGCAAAATTTTAACCTAGTGGTACCATATGACCCAGCAAATTCTACTCCTAGCTTTATGACCTGGATGACCTTTAAGTTCCCCTCAATTTGATTAAATTTTAGCTAGGTTTCTTCCTGACTATAGGTCATTATCCTCCCTTTTCTTAGAACATTTACTTGAAAAAATTTGCAATCGCAATTTTTTTGTCTTCCCCTCTTAGATACCAACTTTCTCCTAGCCTCTCGCCAATTCTGGAATCCAGGAACGTCTTTCTCAAGGAGCCACCCCTGTCAAATACAATAATTGAAGAAAATATTGTTTCTACCTCCCAGTCTCTGTCAGTGCGTAGAATCCTAACTTTAATGAAAGATTATTAGTAAACACAGGTGACCTAATCACATTAACCAACCTCCCCTCTAATGTCCATCAGTATTTTTCCATTGACATACTCCAGCATTTAAAAACCTTCCTATTCTTTGTTTCAGCAGAATTGAGTTCAATCACCCTCCATGTTATAAGAGCCTTGAATAAAGATTCCCTTGCCTTTTAACTTCCTAAGGTGCAATTTTTATTTAATATATATATCTGAGAGATAAAGATATTTCCACATAAAAATTTATACATTAAATGTTCATAACAGTTTTATTTACAATAGTCAAAAAGTTAAAAGAATCAAAATGTCCATTAAGTGATGAATGGATAAATAGAAAAAGAGAATGTGATATAGTCATACAATGTATTTTGCCAAAGAACTAATATGTACAGAAGCATGGCTGATCTTGAAAACATTATGCTAAGCAAAAGAAGCCAGTTACAAAAATACCACATATTGTATGAATCTATTTACATGACATGTCCTGAATAAAGAGGTTGTCCATTACAGAGAAGTAGGATTGTTGGTTATGGTTAGGGAGCTGAGCAACAATGGGGAGGTGACAGCTAATGGACACAGGGTTTCATCTAAGAAGATGGAAATATTTCAAAATTAGTTTATGGCATTGGTTGCACAACACTGCAAATATGGTAAAAAAAAAATTGAATTGTACACTTTTAATGCATAAATTATATGGTATGTGAATTACATCTAAAAGCTATTTTTTTTTAAAAAAAGTTCTTCCCCATAATGACACCATCTGTCTTATACTGATGTATTTTTTATTATTATCTTACATATCACATATACATTTCCTCATTTGTTTACTGTCTACCTTCCCACGAAATTGAAAGTTGTATATAAAAAGAGTTCTTCTTCATTTATTTGTTTGCTTAATTTTGTATTTCTAAGACTTAAGAGTTTCTGGCACACCACAGAGTATATGAATTAACCTAGGTAAAGCAGCAGCAGAGACAAGGTTTTATGTGCAGTAGTTTATTTTGGGAAATATTCCTATGACACAGGAGTCGGGGGGATGAGAAAATGAAAGAGGGAAAGAGAAAAGTCAATAGCAGGGTGAGTTCTAGGATTGCTCCCTGATGTGGAAAATGCTGCTTGATACAATTGGGACCTTCTTTGGAGATTTATATATGGAGTCTGACAACTTTCCACAAGAAGAACAAAAAGAGGAAGCATTTGTCATCAGGTCTTTTCTCTCATCATGCAGAAACTGTCCCATTAGGATGTTCACAGCATTGAGATCTTACTAAAACATGCATAAGTGCAAAGTAGGTTTATGCAGGTTTCCCTGCATTGAGTTACAAAAGTCCAGGAGAATAATCCAAGAGAGAGTAAATGTTGTGAGACAAGGTGCTATTAGTTTACATCTGCATGCATCTGCTAGCCTTAACAATGTCTGGAGTAAAGGTTAGGTGGAGAAGACATGAAGTAAGGCAAAAGAAGTGTCCAACACACCAGTGATACTTGATAAATACTCTGGTCCCTTGGTTCCATTTAAAAGAACATGGTCAATAAAATGCGAAGAATCTAAGACAGTCACCGGGGTACTGTATCACTACCTCTAGTATTTCCCCTCATTTCTCCTTTCTGAATCTTCCTTGCTTTTGCTTTCCCCAGCTCTTCAACATTGGATTATTTCCTGAGGCCTCCTTTTTTTTGACTGTGTGTTCAGACAAATTAATCTACAAATCTCTAAAAACTAAAAAGGTACCTAAAAGTGTCACAGATTAAAGATAATCCAGTGCATAACTATAGACCCTGAGAATTTTCACTTATTCTGTTAATGGTGGCTGATAAATCAAACAAAACCAGAAAACTTTTGGTGAGCAAAGGCATATTTTTCATATGCATTGAAACATTTAGACTATAGTTAAGTTCTACTAATGTATATTGACTATTGAGAATGTAAGTGAAACCTTCCATTTTGCCTTGAATAACCTAACTCTAATACAAAACAATAAACTCTACTTCTTAGAAGTTTGCACATTTGTAGGAGTCTAAGTGGGAATGAGTCTTCACCAGCCTCTTTGTCTCCTGACAAGAGTACTCTGGGATCACGGGCATAAATAACCCACACAGAGAAAGGATCCGGTCTCTTAGAGGACCCCCTTCTTCTTGGGAAACCTGAAGCTGTGTCAGTAACACCTCAAGCTACGAACTTTCATTCTAACTACAATGTCATCTGGACCTAATACATGATTTCTCAAGATTTTTTTTTATCATACTACATGGTATAGACATTTTTCTAAGGTTTGCATTGCAGACAAATTAGCATTGTTCCAGAATGAATAGGCAGTTTTCAAACAGCAGGACTGATTGGTTTATCACAGCTGACCTCTTTGGCGGGGCTGGAGATGGTTAACCCTAGGTCCTGAGCAATACCTTATGATTACACAGACTGACGCTATGATCTCCTTCAACTGATGAAAACATTCGCTAGTCAACACTTGGAAACATTTTTTTCTATGCCTAGACACATGTACAACCACATAATATTATAATAGTAGACCTATAACTAATAGGTACATTTCTCCTTTCCCTATAAGTAATGCAACTCAGGACCACATATCTCAGGTATTATCTGTGATTTGTTGAAATTGTATTACTTCTTATAGGTATATTCTGCCAGCAAATGTTTTCTGCTAAGTTTTGAAAATTGTCTAGATTGTAGTTGCACCATTTTCCCCTAAAAGGCATTCCTCCATTATTATGTATGATACCTAAGGGTTCATGCAGATTCACAGAACATTTTTCATACTGCCATTACTTTGATGTATTTTTCTAAGACACTCACCATATAGTTGAAATATATTTAAAAATACAGTGGTCATTTTGCAAATCACATGTGTGACTTTAATCACCTACTACTTTGGGATTTATATAAGAAAATACATTTTAATCTCAGAAACCTCCTTCTAGAGACTGATACCAGTCTCTATATGCTTCATATCAAATCCTCATAATCAGTAGATCAAATTATTAGTGCACTACAAGTTCTACTCTTTTCCCAAATTCATGTTGGAATGCCTAATATGAGAAACAATTACTTGGGCCATGATGTTTCATGTTCCGTTCTACTCCTCCAGATATAAGGCTCAGATTAATTATGTATATATACAGGGAGTATGTTTGCACCTTAAGGAAAGAAAACTCTGTAAAGTCTCAGCCTGGGGGAATGAATCTGTTTTTTTCTGACATTTCCAGGCAAATTGTTAGCAACCATCTTCTCCCAAAATTTGGCGAATAGTATATTATTACATCATGTATTCTCACCTCATTTTAGGTTCCTCTTGTTAAGAGAAATAAAATTATTTCACATATAATCAGCATGCACTTTTTTTCTATCTGTTTGCTATCTGTGAAGTACACCCTTATCTTTTCATTCATATTATAGTATTTGCCTAATTTGGTGCCAGGCCTAATGATTCCCTACCCCTTAATAGTTCTGGAATAAGGTGTATGCTTTCAACCACTTGGAATATGATTACACATATCAAACATCAGGACTGACTAGTTGCTATGGCATGTAGCCACACATCCACAATATTAGTATTTCTTCGTGTAAGTCAACTTTGTCTATCCCATGTCCTGAATCACTGAGAAGTCCACTATATTCCTACTACTAATACATGTATGATTATTCCTTTAAGAAAGGGCTGGCCCCTTTAATGACCCAGTGGTCCACTCCAATCATCATGAGTGCTCCAAGGTAATGAGCTAAAAGTGTCCCTATTAGAGTCAACATGTCCCTGAATCATATTCACTTATGTCATGGAGATGTCAATTATATTTGTATCTCCCATAGATCTTCACATAGGGTTAGTTCCAAGTAAACAACCAGCCCTGTCAGCATTACTGAAGTATCACATGATTTCTGTTTTAAGCTCATAGCTTGCAGAGTCTCATGGATAATAGTCTAGATTTCTTTCTGTCCTGACAGCCAAACCAATTTCCAGAATATTAAAACATACATAATATTATTTTTGTGAGACTTTCAAATGAGGACCATTTCAAAAATGTAGCCAAAAGAGCTAGCGTTTTTGAGGGAAAAAATAAACTCTCATGAGTTTTGAATCCCCTCTCCCAATTCTTCTCAGGCAACCTCTAAGGCTTGTATTGGAAATGGTTGTTGTAAAACATCTACTGACTGAAATTGTCATGGGGTGCTTGATGTGAATTATACATGGTAAGAAAGATTAGGACTAATAATATATTTGCCAGATTAGTATGCACAAGGCAGGACTTTCTGGTCTACTCAGCATTTTCTCAATCCCAGAAAGGCTGACTGTTCCGCATAACTTGCTGATTATCAACTTTGCAAGGAAACAGTATTAAATCTTCCCCTTTACTGTCACCCATTTAGTGTCTGCACAGGTGCATCCAGCAATAAAATGGTTGTACATCCTCTGTACCTTCCTTATTCACTCAGTTGTGCTTTGGGTCATTGGGTTTGTATGAACGTACACAGCAAAATCCACAAGGAAGTGGCTCTAAGTGTCCCCATTCTAAGGCTTTTATTCACTTCAAATTAAGGCAGGTATGATCTTCATTAACATGTTAACCATGTAACCAGCACATTATCTTCCTGTTCACTCAGACTTAATTTTAAGGTCTTGTACTAGTCTGATCTCACACTGCTATGAAGATACTATCTGAGACCAGGTAATGTACAAATAAAGAAGGTTTAATTGACTCACAGTTCCTCATTGTTGGGGAGGCCTCAGAAAATTTATAATCATGATGGAAGGCCAAGGGAAGCAAGTCACATCTTACACGGCAGCAGGTGACAAAGAGTGCAGGGGAAACTGCCACTTGATCAGATCTCATGCGAACTCTCACTACCATGAGAACAGCATAGGGGGAACTGCCCCCATGATCCAGTCACCTCCCACCAGGTTCCTCTCTCAACACGTGGGGATTACAATTCAAGATGAGAATAGAGCCACATCATATCAGGTCCTAATTAAGAATTTTGACCTATACATGAGGTTCTAAGAACTTCCCTAATCTACACTTCCAAATAATAGAGGCCTTCTCCAGTCCAGGGGCTCCCTGGCATCAGTCTTAGGCAAAGCCTTATACATTACTCTTTCAGCTCCTATGAGAGGGAGGACCCTGTGATTCCTGTCCATATAGCAAAGTGACTGGAAAATGTGTACAGAACTAGGATGAATCTTCAAAGTTAACAGCTGTGATTACCTGTGGTAGATATGTAGGGAGCATGGGGTCTGGATAAGATACTATGTTTCACTCAAGAAACTACAGAGAGTATAATTAAGATGATTAGTTCAAATATTGGTCAAGGAAGGGATCTTGTTATCAGAAATCAAGAACCACATATAAGAAATGGGATTCATTTACCAAATATGTTTTAAAAAGTATGTACAGATATAAACAAAAAAGATACGATTTCTTCGGGCAAAAAAGAAGTTAATATAAAAATGTTCTGTATGAAGGAATCTGGACCTTGAACATGGAAGGGTATTGGAGCCTGGCTGTGATACTGAGTATCTGAAATGGGGGACACACCTGCTGAGTTAAAAAACCTATGCAGCTCTGACATATTTATCACTCTGCTCCTGAGTTTTACTGCTTTCTTATTTACATGATAATTTAGCCATTTACATAAATTGTAGAGCTGCTTTCTTTATTTCCTATAAAGGGCAGTTGTTTTAACCCAGTGTTCTCAACTGGCAGCATTTTATTTTTACAATTTGAGTAGAGTATGCAACTGGAATTTAGTGAGTAGAGGCCAGGGATATTGCTTAACAATGTATAATGCACAGGAAAGCCCCTTACAACAAAAATTAGCCATCCCAAAATGTCAATAGTGCTAGAGAAACACCGTCCTAACAACAATAAATATGCAGACTTGCCCCTCTATAATCTTTGTAGGTATTTTAAAGCAAAAGTAATAAATAGAATAACAGTAGTTCCTATACTTGATAAGATATAAGAATTACATACGAAGGTTTTGAGAACCATGCATTCCAGGACCCTTCCCAAACCTGCTGAATGAGAATATTTGTGAATATATCTGTGTATTTTAAAAGGATAAACAGCTGCTTCTGTTAGCTACCTGTGCTTGAGAATAACAAAGATAATATCTCCATTCCTAGTGTGGTAGATAAAATGGATTTTGTTTTCTTATTCTGTTTATTCACCTGAAGAGTCTTTATTGATCTGTTCATTAAATTCTGCCTCCAAGCATGCATAGACATATAAAATAGAAAAACGAATTCCCCATCAAATTTGTCATCTATACACAGGAATTGAGAAATCAAGATAATGACTGAGATTATTAAAGTAATAGATATCATAGGAATTGTTAACAATTATAGTATGCTGCTATACTACAGTGTTTAGGATTCACAGTTTCTATTTCCAAGGGACTCACATTGATTGTCACAAAGAGGAAACATAAGAAAATCTTTTCAACTTCTATTAAAATTTATCCTCATGCTTATGGTCTCTGCTATTATTTTAATTAAAATAATACTTTAACTGAGTAAAAGTAACAAATATCTTTATCTTTTTTTGTTAGAACTTTTTTAAAGGAATACATTCCATTGCTTTTCTCACTGTGATACATGTACTCTTTTTGGAAAATAAATCATAAAACACACAAGAATACAAAGACAAAAGTGAATAATCACTAAATCACTTTATCCAGAGTTTAAAACTGCCTCAATTAAAAATGTTCTAAAATATTTTACATATATGTACAGAAATACATTAACAACATTTTATTAATTTAGAAAAGAATTTACACTGCTTCAATGTGGTCATTATAGAGTAGCAGGCATTAAGTCTACTGCTAAAAATTATTATGACAGCTGAGTAGTTTAATAAATGTTAATGTAACTGAATCTGTATCCCAAAAATTTCCAAAAAAAGGAGAGAAAGGCAGAAGACAGGGAGGCAAGAAAGCAGCAAATAAGGAAAGAAGGAAAGATAACCCACCCCCAGATGGGTTTGCTGATGAATTTCTTCAAATCTTAAAGGGATAAATAATACCAATGTTATACACATTGATCTAAAAAATAAAGTGAGAGACTACTTTTTAATCTGTTTAATGGGGTTAGCACAATCTTGATACCAAAAGTCATAAGAAAGCAAGATTACAGGTTAAAATTTTTCATGAATATATATGAATAGCAATAAACAAACATTATAAACAAACAAACAAAAACAAACAAAAAAACACATTTACAGGCCCAGCACAGTGGCTCATGCCTGAAATCCCAGTATTTTGGGAGGCTGAAGCGGGCGGATCACCTGAGGTCAGCAGTTCGAGACCAGCCTGACCAACATGGAGAAACCTCATCTCTACTAAAAATATAAAATTAGCCAGGCTTGGTGGTGCATGCCTGTATTCCCAGCTACTTGGGAGGCTGAGGCAGGACAATCACTTGAACCCGGGAGGCAGATGTTGCAGTGAGCCGAGATCATGCCATTGCACTCCAGCCTGGACAACAAGTGCGAAACTCTGTCTCAAAAAATAAATTTAGCAAAAATAAAAATCGGTACAAATGGGCTTTGTTCCAGGAATGCAAGGTTGGTTTAACATTTTGCCAATCAGTAAGAATAAAAATCATTGTCATCTTAACAGAAGCATGAAGTTCACTGATAAATTATGATACTCATTTATTTTAAAAACAAAACAAAAGACAATCAAAAAAAACTTTAGCTAGCTAAGAATAGAAACAGGCTTCTATAATCTGAGTTATTTACAAAAAATGCCTATAACTAACATCATACTTAATGAGAAATTATTGAATCCTTTTCTCATACCTTGGGCAAAAGTCAAAGATGTCTACTATTATTGTTCTAATCAACATTTTACTAGAGGTATTAGCCTATGGCCTATGCAATGAGTTTTCAAAAAAGAACTAAGAGGTTAAAAAAAATTGAAAAGGAAGAAGTGAAACTATTATTTTCAGAATGTCATTATTACTTTAAAATTCTAGAAGAATAAATAAAAATTTAGAATAAGTGATTCAGTGAAGTCAATGCACACAAAACTGATATACAAACATTTTATCTGTGTATAATTGTAAATTATATAAAATATTATTTAAAATTGCATCAAATCCCATAAAATACCTAGGATTTATGACATTAAATTTGAGAAAGATTTCCACACTGGAAACTCTTAATAAATTGCTGAGAAAAATTTAAAAATACTTTAATAAATGCTCATATATTGACTTGGTAGTAATGTTTCTGTTCTCCCTAAATTGACTTAATTATGCTAAACATTCACTTGAATATCAATGTTCAAGCAAAATTATGGAGATGCAATGACTATAGAATAGACAAAACAGTCTTGCAAAAGACATTTAAAATAGGAAGACTTATATAGCTAAAGTAAAGACATGTTTTAGGGAGTAACATCACTAAGATCATGAAATAGAAAGCTCTGGACTTTCCTTCCACAAAAGACACACTGATTCAACTGCAACACATGGGTTAATATTCTTTGTGAAAAGTCTCAAAACTATGTGAGAGGCTCTTACATCGGAGCTAGTACAAAACCAACCACAGTAAAACTTGTAAGAAAAGCAGAGACATTTTCTGTCCATAATTTCCACCTTTGGTACAGTACCATAAGATTGAAATGGAACTTCTAGCTCCCAGTCTTTCCCTGAGGAGTGAAGGCTTTGAACCACACATCGAGCATCCAGATTTTTCTGGGCACTGTCCAAGAGGGTTCCATATTGTCTGTGTTGGAGTGATGTTGGGCCAAATATATGCTAGTCCCCTGGGGGCTACAGAGAATGAAGTTGTGGTTTGAACAAGTGTGAGAACAATCACCACAGCTTTTCCCTACACCCTTCAGTTCAACATGAAACCAACAGACAAAACAAAACAAAAACAAAAATGAGAACAAAAACAGACAAACAAACAAAACAGTTCCCAGCTTTTCCTGGGAAGGAAAAGATTAAACCACATGTAAAGTGTTCTAACTCATCTGGGGGCTACCTGGGAAACTGGCTTCTGTCCTATCTCTCTCAGAGGAAACCTAACGGTATGTAGATAACTGGGGTCCACGTAGAACAAGCACACCAGTTTGGACTAGCACAAAGGTCTGAGAGGCTCAGGGAAACTCTGACCTGTTAGATTAGTAAAGATCTTATTTTCTACAAGACCAATTCATAAAGACTGGGAGAAATAAAAGTTTATTTTCCTATTTGCATGAACAGCAACAAAAAGAGCCAAGGAAATTTAAGAAACAGGAACACAAAATCGAAACAAACAGACAAAACACTCAAGATAAAACTCCAAAAAGAAATCCTAATAAAATGGAGCTATGTAATTTACTGACAGAGAATTGAAAATAAGTGTCATAAAAATGTTCAATGAGCTCGAGAGAGCAATGTAGGAAATAAATGAGAATTTTAACAAAGAGATAACAAAACTTTTAAACGAACCAAACAGAACCTAGGAGTTGAAGAATGTAATAACTGAACTAAAATTTTTGATAGAGGTGTACAACAGCAGATCAGAGCAAGCAGAAGAAAGGACAGAGAAGATGAAGACAAGTCATTTGAAATTATCCATTCAGAGAAGGAGTTAAAAAAAAAAAAGAATGAAAAAGGCAAGAGTGTAGATAGGTTAACAGTCCTATAAGACACTATCAAGTGGACCAATATATGCATTATATGAGTCTCAGAAGGAGAAGAAAGAAATAATCAGAAAGCTGATTAAAAGTATAATGATTGTCTGGATGTGGTGACTCATGTCTGTAATCCCAGCATTTTGGGAGGCCAAGGCAGGTGGATCATTTGAGCCCAGGAGTTTGAGACCAGCCTGGGCAACACAATGAAACCCCATCTTCACTAAAGATGCAAAAGAAAATAAATAAATAAATAAATAAATAAATAAATAAATAAATAAAATGACTGAAAACTTCTCAAACCTGGGGAAAGAAATAAATATTGAGATCCTAGAATCCCAAAGGATTTTGAATAAGATAAATGCGAAGAAAAATCCATACTCAGATACAGTATGTGGGTATGTATATATACTCTTACTCTATGATCCACTCCTGGAGTGCAGGCTGGTATGATCATGTCTCACTGTAGCCTCAAACTCCCAGGCTCAAGTAATCCTCCCACCTCAGCCTCCCAAGTAGCTAGAACTATATACAGACATGCTCCACCATACCTGGATAAATTATTTTTAATTTTTTTTATAGTGACCAAGTCTTACTATATTGCCCATGCTAGTTCTAAACTTCAGTGTTCAAGCAATCCTTCTGCCTCAGCCTTTCAATTTGTTAGTGCTATAGGCATGAGCCATCAAACCCAGTCCAAGACACATTATAATCAAATTGTTAAAAGTCAAAGGCAAAGTATAAAAGTTGTTGTAAAGATAAATCTATAGACAAATACAGAGCACTGTACTACTGTAATAGTGTTGGGGAAATCACTTTTAATTCTAATATAAAAGTTAAAAGACAAAAGTATTAAAAATAACTATCATGAAAAATATATTAATAGGTACAGAATATAAATGCAGTTGACCCTTGACCAACGTATGGATTGGGGGTGCCAATCCCCCATACATTTGAAAATGTGCATATAAATTTTGACTTGCCCAAAATTAACTACTAGTAGTCCAATGTTTACTGGAAGTCTTACCAATAACCTATACACATTAACACATAGTCCTAAACAACCAACAAATCAAAGAAATGAAAAGAAAGATTTAAAAAACCTTGAGACAAATGAAAATAAAAATACAACATACCAAAACTTATGGGATATAGCAAAAGCAGTTCCAAGAAGAAAAAACTACAGCAATAAACACCTTTAGCAAAAGAGAAGAAAGATCTCAAATAAACAAGCAAATGTTATACCTCAAGGGACTAGAAAAAAAAAAAAAAGAAAACCAAAGTTAGCAGAAGGAAGCAAATAAATATCAGAGTAGAGATAAATAAAATTAGGATTATAAAAGTAGTAAGAAAAAAACAACAAAAGTAACAAGTTTCTAAAAAGATAAACAAAATTGACAAGTCTTTAGCTAGACTAAGAAAAAAAGAGAGGACTCAAATAAATAAAATCAGAAAGGAAAGGAGAGACATTACAATCCATGCAACACAAACAAGATCAAAAGAGACAATTATGTACAATTACAGGCCTCTCAACAACAGAATGAGTAAACACATAGTGTTATATTATATGTATAATACATTGCAATAAAAAAGAACAATATACTGATACACACTACATAGATGAATTTTATAGACATTATGTTGAATAATCAATGTTTATAAAAATAAAAATATTACTCTTTGGATGGTTTACTGTGATGTGACATATAGGTGGCTTCTCTGGGTTCTAGAAATACTCTATTCTCATCTGACATGGTTGTTACATTCTTTTTTTTTTTTCTTAATTCTTTTTTTTTTTTTAATTATCCTTTAAGTTCTAGGGTACATGTGCACAACGTGCAGGTTTATTACATATGTATACATGTGCCATGTTGGTGTGCTGCACCCATTAACTCATCATTTACTTTAGGTATATCTCCTAATGCTATCCCCCCGTACCCACAATAGGACCCAGTGTGTGATGTTCCCCTTCCTGAGTCCAAGTGATCTCATTGTTCAGTTCCCACCTATGAGTGAGAACATGCGGTGTTTGGTTTTCTGTTCTTGTGATAGTTTGCTAAGAATGATGGTTTCCAGCTGCATCCATGTCCCTACAAAGGACACAAACTCATCCTTTTTTATGGCTGCATAGTATTCCATGGTGTATATGTGCCACATTTTCTTGATCCAGTCTGTCACTGATGGACATTTGGGTTGATTCCAAGTCTTTGCTATTGTGAATAGTGCCACAATAAACATACGTGTGCATGTGTCTTTATAGCAGCATGACTTAGCTGTTCCTATTCGGCCATCTTGGGCACGCCCCCCCGTTACACTCTTATAGCTACTTGTACTTACTGAGTAGTAAACATTAAATTAGTATATTTACTACATGTAATTTACACCATAGTAAAACATTAAAAATAAAGATTTTGAAGTTTAAATGGCATTTTCTAGTTTGCATCATTCACGGTATCATACTGACATGAATGTATTTCTAATAGTTTACCAATTTAAATAACAGGTAACAAATTTATGACACAGATTTTTGCTCCGCATTATTACAAGTAATTTTATTACTGTTTGAAGCCATGCCAAACTTAGCAGCAATTATTTTTATAAAAGTAAATCAGTTTGATAATTCTAATTTCATTTCTTGGGTTAGTGGTGAAATTATTTTTTCAACTATTTATTAGCTAGCTATTTGTATATTTTTGTAAAATGACTGTATCCTTCATCCATTTTAATTTTTCACTGATTAATAGGCATTATTTATAAAACTACAAATAATAAGTGTTTGTGTCTTTGTGTTACAGAGCTTGCTTTCCCAGTTTGTCTTTTATTCCTCAATATTCTCTGCTGTATTTTTTAACAGTTTTATTGGAATATAATTTATGTACCATGTCATTTACTCATTTAACGTGCACAATTCAACATATTTTTACTATTTATTGTGGTGAGAAGTGGTATTATGTTGTGGTTTTGCATTGTGGCACTTTTTTACATAAAGAAGTATGTATTTGTAGCAACTTCATATATGTTTCTGAGAAGTTAACTTTCTATTTCCAAATACGTCTTGCTATATTCTATAGCAATGATATATTCTTGCCTAGAATTTCTAACTATATTGATATCTTCAATTGTCTGGCTTTTAATGTCTATAACTTTGCCTTGTCTATGACTTTGATAATAATATTAAAATACTGGTGCTTATGTATTCATTTTTTTAGGGGTACTTCTGCTTTCATTTGTTTGTTGTTTCCTTGTCTTCCTTTTAAATCATAAACTATCTAATTTAGTTTATTTTGCATTTCCTTACAACACCATAACTTCCTTTCATTTTCTGTCCTTTTATTTAGTTTTCTGTTTCTAATATTGCTTCTTCTTTTTTTTGGTAATAATTTCTTTTATGGTGTTTCCTTGATTTCTCACCAACCTGATACCCTCCCCTATATTTTTGTGCTTATCGAACTATCTTTTAGACCTACTATGTTGATTATCATATGTTTGAATAAATTTCATGTAAGAATCTATTAACTTCCAAATAAAAGAGGTTATACAAAAACTAAATCCCCATTAAAATTTATATATTATATATATTATTTATAATATACATAAACTCTGGATTTATAGTTCTTTCTCCTTTACGTACTACAGATATTTTTTCATTTCATTTTCATTGCTTCATAGATTTTGAAAATTTTCTACTTCATTAAATAATTATTATAGTATGTATGTTTTAATGGAAATTACTACAATTATGTTTGCAAGGAATATACCAATTTTATGTTTATCTATACACGGTCCTGCTAAACTATTAAAATTACAATTGTTTCATTTAAATAACAATATTTGTTTCAGGACTAAACTGACTTGATCATACAGATTCTTTACTTTTTATTAGATATTAGGTATAAGATGCATACATTCTGAGTGTTTTCATGTATAAATTTTGTTTTTTGAAGTTGTTCATAAGGGCATATTTTTTGAATGTATATATATTTGAAAATATTTTTGGTAGTTTTACATGTGAACAAAAGATTATTTATGTGTTCTTGGGACACACCCTTTTAAATTATTTATTTTTTATATTTAATAATGCTTTTTTAAAATATACATTTTAAGTTCTGGGATACATGTGCAGAATGTGCAGGTTACAAAGGTATACATGTGGCATGGTGGTTTGCTTCACCCATCAACCCATCATCTACATTAGGTATTTCCTTAATGCTATACCTGCCCTAGTCCCTCACACCCCAACAGGCCCTGGTGTGTGATGTTCCCCATCCTGTGTCCATGTGTCCTCATTGTTTAACTCCCACTTATGAGTGAGAACATGTGGTGTTTAGTTTTCTGCTCCTGTGTTAGTTTGCTGAGAATGATGGTTTCCAGCTTTAACCATGTCCCTGCAATGGCCATGAACTCATTTTTTTTATGGCTGCATAGTATTCCATGGTGTATATGTGCCACATTTTCTTTATCCATTCCACCATTGATGGGCATTTGGGTTGGTTCCAAGTCTTCGCTATTGTGAATAGTGCCGCAGTAAACATACATGTGCATATGTCTTTATAGTAGAATGATTTATAATCCTTTGGGTATATAACCAGTAACGGGATCACTGGGTCAAATGATATTTCTTGTTCTAAATCCTTCCTTGAGGAATCGCCACACTGTCTTCAACAATGGTTGAACTAATTTATACTGCCAACAACAGTGTAAAAGCATCCCTATTTCTCCACATCCTCTCCAGCATCTATTGTTTCTTGACGTTTTAATGATTGCTATTTTAACTGGCATGAGATGGTATCTCATTATGGTTTTGATTTGCATTTCTCTAATGACCAGTGATGATGAACATTTTTTCATATGTTTGTGGGCTGCATGAATGTCTTCTTTAGAGAAGCATCTGTTCATATCATTTGCCTACTTTTTGATGGGGTTGTTTTTTTCTTGTAAATTTGATTAAGTTCCTTGTCAATTCTGGATATTAGCCCTTTGTCTGATGAGTAGATTGCAAAAATTTTCTCCCATTCTTTGGTCACCTGTTCACTCTGATAGTTTCTTTTGCTGTGCAGAAGCTCTTTAGTTTAATTAGATCCAATTTGTCAATTTTGGCTTTTGTTGCCATTGATTTTGGTGTTTTCGTCATGAAGTCTTTGCCCATGCCTGTATCCTGAATGGTATTGCCCAGGTTTTCTTCTACGGTTTTTATGTTTGTAGATCTTATGTTTAAAGTCTTTAATCCATCCTGAGTTAATTTTTGTGTAAGGTGTAAGGAAGAGGTTCAGTTTTAGTTTTCTGCATATGGCTAGCCCGTTTCCCTAACATCATTGATTAAATAGAGAATTATTTCCCCCTTGTTTGCTTTTGTCAGGTTTGTCAAAGATCAGATGGTTGTAGATGTGTGGCATTATTTCTGAGGTATTTGTTCTGTTCCCTTGGTCTATGTATCTGTCTTGGTACCAGTACCATGCTGTTTTGGTTACTGTAGCCTTGTATATAGTTTGAAGTCAGATAGCATTGTTCTTTTTTCTTAAGATTGTCTTGGCTATACAGGCACTTTTTCAGTTCCATATGAAATTTAAAGTACTTCTTTCTAATTCTGTGAAAAAGTCAGTGGTAGCTTGATGGGGATAGCACTGAATCTATAAATTACTTTGGGCAGTATGACCATTTTTATAATATTGATTCTTCCTATCCATGAACATGGAATGTTTTTCCATTTGTTTGTGCCCTCTCTTATTAATTCCTTGAGCAGTGGTTTTTAGTTCTCCTCCAATAGCTCCTTCACATCCCTTGTAAGTTGTATTCCTAGGTATGTTATTCTCTTTGTAGCAATTGTGAGTGGGACTTCACTCATGATTTGGCTCTCTGTTTGTCTATTAATGATATATAGGAATGTTTGTGATTTTTGCACATTGATTTTGTATCCTGAGACTTTGCTGAAGTTGCTTATCCGTTTAAACAGATTTTGGGCTGAGACAATGGGATTTTCTAAGTATATAATCATATTATCTGCAAACAGAGACAATTTGACTTCCTCTCTTCCTATTTGAATTCTCTTTATTTCTTTTCCTTTCCTAACTGCCCTGGCCAGAATGCCCAACACTGTGTTGAATAGGAGTGGTGAGAGAGGGCATCCTTGTCTTGTGCCAGTTTTCAAAGGGAATGCTTCAGCTTTTGCCCATTCAGTATGATATTGGTTGTGGGCTTGTCATAAATAGCTCTTATTATTTTGAGATATGTTCCATCAATACCTAGTTTATTGAGAGTTTTTAGCATGAATGGGGTGTTAAATTTTATCAAAGACCTTTTCTGCATCTATTGAGATAATCATGTGGTTTTTGTCATTGGTTCTGTTCATCTGATGGATTACATTTATTGATATGCATAGGTTGAACCAGGCTTGCATCCCAGGGATGAAGCCCACTTGATCATGGTGGAAAAGCTTTTTAATGTGCTGCCGGATTTGATTTGCCAGTATTTTATTAAGTATTTTCGCATCGATATTCATCATGGATATTGGCCTGAAATTTCCTTTTCTTGTTGTGTCTGTGCCAGGTTTTGGTATTAGGATGATGCTGTCCTCATAATATGAGTTAGGGGGGAGTCCCTCTTTTTACTGTTTGGAATAGTTTCAGAAGGAATGGTACCAGCTCCTCTTTGTACCTCTGGTAGAATTTGGGTGTGAATCTGTGTGATCCTGGGCTTCTTTTGGTTGGTATGCTATTAATTACTGACTCAATTTCAGAACTTGTTATTGGTCTATTCAGGGATTCAACTTCTTCCTGGTTTAGTCTTGGGAGGGTGTATGCATCCAGGAACTTATGCATTTCCTCTAGATTTCCTAGTTTATTTGCGTAGAGGTGTTTATATTATTCTCTGATGGTAGTTTGTATTTCTGTGGGATCACTGGTGATTTCCCCTTTATCATTTTTTATTGTGTCTATTTGATTTTTCTCTCTTTTCTTCTTTATTAATTTGATTAGTGATCTATCTATTTTCTTAATGTTTTCAAAAAAACAGCTCTGGATTCATTGATTTTTTGAAGCATTTTTTGTCTCTATCACCTTCAGCTCTGCTCTGATCTTAGTTATTCCTTGACTTCTGTTAGCTTTTGAATTTGTTTGCTCTCCCTTCTCTAGTTCTTTTAATTGTGATGTTAGGGTGTTGATTTTAGATCTTTCCTGCTTTCTCCTGGCCACGCCTTTTTGTAAAGCAGTTCTCCCTGAATAATAATCCTTTAGCTTTTGAAATCTAAAACTATAGTGAACAAATAGTGAAAATATTATTATTATTTTATTTATCAAAATTCAAATGTATCTTCTTTCTAAATATTTGAAGTGTATTTTCCCTAAGTTTTAAGTTAAAAAAAAAAAGTATAAATTTTCTACTTTGCTAATATCCGGTTAGTTTTTTTAACATAAAAATCAGATCTTCATTTACTGCATATTTTTATTATATTTTATTCTATTTGTACTATTTTTTTTATTTTGGAATACCAACCTGTCCCTTCTTCATATTTACTCTCTTGTTTATTATCCTATAGAAGGTATTATTTTATTCTTGATTTTTGTGAAAATTAAAATGTCTTAAATATTTTTGATTTGTAGAATTTATTACTATTGTGATTTCTTTTCTTTCTTTTTTCTTAACTTGCTTTTGCTTTCAATGCTTATATTTTTATTCTAAAGAATACTTATCATTTAAAAAATAGTTTGTTATACTTATTTCTTATATATAAAAAAGTTTTTTAAAATAAAGAATGCTTGTACTCACAAGATCTAATATTTATGTTTGAATAACAATGTCTTTGACAGATATATGCAGCTATATGCATCAGTATGCACCAGTTGAATCAACTATGGTAGCTTCACGTAAAGGAGAGTAAAAAATGACTGCAAAGATTATGAGAAATGCAACTAAATATTAATATAGACCTAATCCATGAATATATGGTTATGGGGGTTGGGGAGAAAATGTACAGAATCATACATTTTATTATGTATAATAAAACAGTATATTTTATTATTTACATTCTGAAGTCTTATAGTATGCCATCATAATATAAAAGGTAGGGGAAGTAAATATGTGTAGGTGTGTTCATACGTATTCACTCATATTTTAACAAAGGAAAGATGAGACAATACATTTAAAACTTACTTAAGAAGAAAGGGTATGAGGAAGAAAGGGATGGAAGTGATGGAGATGAGAGGCTTCTCTTAATAAACTCTCTTTTAATAAGCTTATTTTATAATGTTGAATTTGGAACTAAATAGTGTTGGATTTAATAATAATAGTCACAAATCATAAAAAACTAAAAAACAAATTCCTAAAAGCTGAAAGGAAATTGAAACAAATGTACTTAAATATGTATATCCATTTGGAGCGTAACAGAGAATTATTTCAAGTGATAGCAAAGTATAATCTTTTGACTACATACTTCTGGTAAGACACATGAAAAGGATTAAAACAATCCCAAGCTGCATTCAGTTGTCTTCTAGTTCCTAGTAATAATGATATAGATGTGGATATAGATATAGAAATTATTATGTGCATAGTTTTGGATAAAGCAACTAAGCAACTAATTATTTTACTGTGTTAGAAACCAAGATATTTTTCAGCATAACAACATACATAAGTGTACAGGTTAAAAAAAGTGACCTTGAATATAAATTTGAAATACCATTATAAACTGATATTTTATTTCTTCCTTTTAATCAATATATATTTTCTAACTCAATAAACTAATTTTTTTAACAGTAAGTACCATTAGAATCTATAATGTGATTTTTAAGACCACTTTCCATTAAAGTAATTACAGTAATTACAGTTTCTTAGAGAAACAGTCACTTCCAGGTCTTGTGAATGGCACTGGGTAAGCCCGAGACAAGGCAACGTGACAAACCACAGAGTGTATCAAATGCTACTGAGGCCATGCCAAAAGGAAACAGGAGCCCCTGAAAGGGATTTCACGCATTAGAGTTGGACATGTCATGAGGGCACGAGGCCAAAACTTCTCAAATATAAAAAATATTAGTTTATAATGATACTAAAATATATTTATTATTCAACTATGAAGGTTTCTAAAGCATCATATATTTTTCTCAAAATTAATAGGAGTGGTGAAAAATAAGCATTTAATTATTCCTTCGTTTCTGAACAAACTCAGAATATCCTAATATTTGATAAGGAAAATCATCTTTTGCCTTTTGTCAGATAATTACACTAGCAGATGCAAAAGGAGTGATGAAATTAGAAAATGACTATTTTGAAACCTGTTGTAAATAATAGATTGACGCTATGATCATCAGTGTTTGCTAAAACCATTAGGCAAAAAGTTAATGGGACACTTGACAATGGATGGATCAGGTTAAAAACACTTGAACCTACTTCTCAATCTTCTCACTTATAGGGATAAACAGACATTATGAACCTCCTGATGTGGTACAAAAAGCAATACATCACCTATAAAGAAATATAGCCATCCCTAACAAATGAACATGAATCTAATCAAGCCTCTTGTTTTATCAGTTAAGAAAATGAGGAAGCACTCACGAAATTCTGTAAGTCAAATGACCCAGTTTAAAGTGAGAATTTTGTTTTAAGTTTGAAAAAAATTAAAAGATACGTCAAGTAAACCAATATGTGGACCTTGTCTGCAACCCAATAAAATGAACCATAAAAATATACTTTGAGATAATTGAACATGGGCTCTATTGGATATTATTGAGGAAATATTACAAATTTGGTGACATGTGATAATGGCATTTTGATTATGATTTAAAAGACCCTTATCTGTTCATTATCTATATGGAAATATTAATGAGTGAAATGATAAACTTGAAATTTGCATTTCAATGCTCTAACAAAAACAAAAAAGCAGTAGAGAAAGTAGGGATAAAACAAGATTGGCTGAATGAGGATAATTCTTGAATCTTGATGGGGGCATTCATTATACTATTCATTATTTTTGCCTATTTTTATAATTTCTATTAACAGATTTAAATTGTCAGTTTGTATATTTACCATTCATTCTTAAGATACTATTTTGGAAAAACAATTGCCTTTTTTATTTAATAAATTCTGAAACTGGCAATTCTGTTTTCTATAATGTTTTAGTTCACAGAGAAGTTAATTTATTATTAACAAAGTTTTTTTTTAAGGAAATATTGCATCTAGGTTATCTAGGATAAATTCAATGGATAGCTTAAAAATTTCCCTAGTGTATAAATGATTAATGAAGGGGAGAGAGAAAGATAAAAGAGAGGGAGAGAAAGAAAGAGGAGAGGGAGAGCAAGAAAGAGGAGAGTGAGAGAGAATTATTACAGACTACTTTTCTTTCATTAAATAATTAGTATATGCTTCACAGCAGAAAATATTCATTGGGGAATTGCCTTGAGAAGTACATTTAAGAAAGTAACAAAACATTTGTAATAGAATTGAATTACTATTAATCAACATGTTTACTTACTTTGAATGAAAGGGTAAATAAAAATTTAAAATAAGTTAAAAAAATAACAGCAGCTCAAGAATTAGCCTTTGTTAATACATCTACAAATATTGTTTTCTGTCTCTATTGACTTCATTACTTCCTTCAGTAACACAGTGGTTTTTCTCAATTTCAGGAACACATTCTACCATGGAAGAATTTACGTTTTAAGTATACATATGGCAAAGTTAAGTTAGCTTCTTGAAGGTTAAATTATGGACAGCATTACATAGGAATATCATGGAAATATGTATAAATTTGCTTGTGAGAGTATTTTAAGAAACCAAATACACGTTGGAGACTAAACATAGAAAACAGTAAAATCAGAGCAAAGAATAGAACACAATTGATTATTTTTTATGCTTTCTTTAAATACAAGATGACCATTTGAGCAAACCCATCACTCTTGATACAGTGGTCATGAAAACAGCTGCACTATGGGTGACCAATTTTGTCTGCCATAACATGGGCTAGTAAAGATAAAATATGATTTCTAACTCAAGAATCTAAAAAAAAAACCAACAAAATCAATAATTTAATAAAATGAATAAATGAAAATAATGAATGAACCAGAAATCAAGTAATATAGTATAACAACAAAAGAAATTTTTTTTTGAAAATGCTAACTGCTCTACTTCTTCCAGAGTACCTCTTTCTTCAACTCAAAGTAAACATTGCTATGAGTTTTGTCTTCTGAATGTGTATGTCAGATCTCCCCATTTTTCTCCTCAAGAACACATAATTTTCTCACCAAGTCAGAAAATAATCTCACATCTTGAAGTGGTTACTCCAAAAACTCCGTATTATAATCATCCCTCATGATTTCTATACAATATTTATGCTTTTTAGTATCAATACTGAATAACTATCATCCTTTGTATATCACATATATATTCCTGAATACATTTCTGTGTTAATTGTAATTATTTAATCTGAATTACATTACAAAATAGTTTTTAATAATAAAAACTTTTAAGCAAATCTGTGTTGGTTCAAAATCTGTCTCTAATATTTGCTAGATCTGTGAACTTGACGCTTACTCAAACTTTAGAGGAATCATGGAAAATGAAGATAATAATAGTACCTAACTAAATGAGTTTTATTGGGAGTCATTGAGTTAACAAATGAAAAGAACATAAAAGAATACAAAAGCCAGGCACAGTGGCTCATGCCTGTAATCCCGGCAACTCAGGAGGCTAAGACAGGACAATGTCTTGAGCCCAGAAATTTGAGGCTGCAGTGAGCTATGGTTATGCCACTGCACTCCAGCCTGGGTGGCAGAGTGAGATTCCCTCTCTAACAAACAAGCAAATAAATAAACAAAAACATTAAAATAATAAGAATACCTGTGTGCAGTAAACACTATATTTGCCATTGTTGCTATTAGGCATATACAGGTCTAAAGAGCTTCACTTTAAAAGATCTTATTTTGATCATATGTTTTCTATCAGATTACACAATTTTCAAGTGTAGTATCCAAATCTGATTTTTTATTGTTATCTCAACATACACAGAAGATTATCATTCTCATGATAAACCTCTAATAAATGTTTACCAAATGAATGACATAGTCTCATCTTTAAAAAAAAAAAAATAGGCCGGGCGCGGTGGCTCACGCCTGTAATCCCAGCACTTTGGGAGGCCGAGGCGGGCGGATCACAAGGTCAGGAGATCGAGACCACGGTGAAACCCCGTCTCTACTAAAAATACAAAAAATTTAGCCGGGCGCGGTTGTGGGCGCCTGTAGTCCCAGCTACACGGGAGGCTGAGGCAGGAGAATGGCGTGAACCCGGGAGGCGGAGCTTGCAGTGAGCTGAGATCGCGCCACTGCACTCCAGCCTGGGCGACAGAGCGAGACTCCGTCTCAAAAAAAAAAAAAAAAAAAAAAAAAAAAAAAATAGTTGTTTGTACTCACTTAAAAGTGACAGACTGTCTACCCATCTTAGATTTGATCTCAACCACTAAACTATGTTTTTGACTAAAAAGTAAAGAGGAATATTTTAAGGACATAAATGCATTTGCATGAAGGGAAGTCATATACCTTTAAATTATTTACAAACCAAGGACAGAACACATCTTTGTCTTAAATCTCATGAAGAATTTCAAGCTAATGGCTTTAATTCCCGTTTCTATTCACTTTTGTGTTTTTATTAAAATGATGTGAAAATTTTATCATTTCTCTGGAGACCATCAGTTAAAAGTGAAAACCACTGAGCTGCTTATAGATATCTTGTCTAATTAAATTAAGTAGCCAAGTGTATTAATTTTATTACTTTTTTTGGACTAAAATAAATACTTAAATTTATTTAAAACAGACCACTTTCTATTCTACCATATGGAAAATAATAGGATTTAACAGAACACTCAGCAGCTTTTGCAACTGAGTTGCTCCAGAGTCTTCGCTGGATACCGCACAACAAGCAGCATCTATCTGACATGACAATTCTTGGATTAGTGATAGAGATTGTTTGAACACATGTGAGACTTTCCTTCTTGTTCCCCCAAAGCATTGAGATTTACCATCACAGGAGTCTGAGGTCTTGCATAAGCAAAAGAGGTATACAGGTCAGAAATATTTACAAAAAATAAAATACTAGACAGGCGTGGTGGACCTTGCTTAAACTCCAAGCTGCTCAGGAGGCTGAGGTGGGAGGATCCTGAGCCCAGGACTTTGAGACTGCAGTGAGCTATGATCATACCATTGTACATCTTTACTTTGATAGATCCTCCTCATTCCCTGTTGTATCTACTTCAGGGTCATTCCATAAAAGAAAAGCTCAGGCTTCTTAATGTGATATAA